>NC_090749.1:94306138-94308638 GCF_036898095.1 Palaemon carinicauda | reverse complement strand
TGACCAATGCTACAAGATCATAACGAAATATATATAGATGGCTTATGACGGATATTTTCTGCTGGAAAACGTTAGTAAAATTTAAAATAAACTAACATGGCCAAAAACAGATTTGTTTTATTTGTTCCAATGTTGAGGTGAAAGATTAAACAACTATTGCATACAATTGAAAATACGCTGGAAGAAATAAGAAATTTGAAGCAAAGTTGCCCGAATACCGAAAGGTCTATCTAGGATCACATATATTATGCTTGAAATTTATTAAACAAACTTACCTGCTGAAGTCGATTCAAATATTCCCTTTTTTCCTTTCATAACTGATGGCGAAAAAGAAAAAAGAATACCATCATGACCAGAGAATTTTTTCTAAACAAGATAATTAGTTTACCTAAGACATTATAGAAATATAGATAATTAGTTTACCTAAGACATTATAGAAATATAGATAATTAGTTGACATAAGACATTATAGAAATATAGATAATTAGTTTACCTAAGACATTATAGAAATATAGATAATTAGTTGACATAAGACATTATAGAAATATAGATAATTAGTTTACCTAAGACATTATAGAAATATAGATAATTAGTTGACATAAGACATTATAGAAATATAGATAATTAGTTTACCTAAGACATTATAGAAATATAGATAATTAGTTGACCGAAGACATTATAGAACTATAGATAATTAGTTGACCTAAGACATTGTAAGTAGGGCTTCCTTTTTGGGATGCTACATAGTATCCACACAGTTGAACAATCCAAACTATCAAGAAGATTTTCATAAGTTTTATATTGTGAAAATAGTGAGAGAAAAGTCTCCTTATCATTCCTTGGTTCCATTTTGCAAGTTTCCAATTGGTAAGGGTAGAGGAGACTCTTTAGCTACGGTAAGCAGCTCTTCAAGAACTCTCCAAAGTTTAACCATTCTTCTCTAGTCTTAGTTAGTGCCATAGCCTCTGTATCATGGTCTTCCAAGGTCTACGGTTAGTGTTCTCTTGCTTGAGGATACACTTAGACGCACTATTCTATGTTTCCTTATTTCTTTTCCTTACTGTGCTATTTTCCGTGTTGGAGCCCTTATTAAAATTTAACGCATCATGCTTTTCAAACTAGGAATGCAGCCCAGATAATAATAATAATAATAATAATAATAATAATAATAATAATCAAGAAATGATTCACACCTATGACTATCTTTGCTACAACGGGTGTCTTATTTCTCTGGTCATTTATCTAAGTCACTGAAAGGGATAACAAGGCTTGGGTTTCGCTTGAGCGCTTGCATTGCCACAATGGCAATAGCACTGTCTTTAAGTTTGGGAGAATGTTCCAGTGAGGGAACTGATACAATTGAGTCACTTCACCGCTTATTTATATCAGACAATTTACCGGCCTTCACTGTAGCTCTCTGTTTTTAGGTCGCTCAGGAATGGCAAAGGCAATGGGCAGTGACAATCCTCTAGCAGGACAATGCCCTAGACTCCTAGAGACTGACGAAATATAAATATGAATAGCGCCCACACTCCCTCTCCACCCATGCTAGAAACAAGGTGGGCCAGGCAATGGCTGCTGATGATTCATTGAGTAGTCCTGGAGGCTCCCCAAAACCCTCTAGACATTACAAGAAACTATCGACCTTGAGCGGCTTTCAAACCCCAAGTCCATCAGATGGCCAGGCAGGGTCGTTTCCAATAGGCCATCACAACCCTCGTACTATCATTAAGGAATACTATTCAGGACTCAGGAACCACAAACTCTTGACTCTTTCCCATTGAAAAACCAAGTTTGGTGTTTTCATGGTTCACACTCGTTAGTTTAGTGGTTTTAAAGAATGTCCTACGAGACGGAATGAATATTCAACTAAGTTTGTGAATTATGGTTCTCGGTATTGGTTTCAACTAAGACTAAACATAGAAACAGACTGAATATAAACTGACATGGAATCACGCCTTCAGAAACTTGTTCCAGCAAAGGAAGCACAGAAATCTAACTAATTTAGCTTCCATGATTGCCTTTATAATAAGATCCTTTTGGATCTCTGAGTCTTAAAAGCACTCAAGAATCCAAGTGAAATTATGAATTGTAGTAGTGTTGATTATACATGATATTATATAAAATTTGAAAGGTAAAATATCAAGCAAGATTTTGATCAGTGTACTTTTTATTGCATGCGTGCATAGGCCTCTTTCCCATTTCGTTTGTTGAATATGAAGGATCAAATTTTGGTGCACTGTTAGTTCCTTGCAATACTTATATCTACCACCATGACTACCGAAGTATTTTTTCCACAATGGCTGCACTTGATTTGGAGATTTTGGCCTTTTAGTTAATTTATTTTCTATAATGTGAAACATACAATAAACATCATGATTGCATGGCATTCACACAAGAATTTTAATTACTGAAAAGAAATAAATAAAATCTGTGAAGGATATGTGGATTTCTTATTCGTTTGGTCGCATAGGATGATTATTGAGACTATTTAAATGTC
>NC_090749.1:94298638-94301138 GCF_036898095.1 Palaemon carinicauda | reverse complement strand
ATATGAAACTTCATAACGCTGAATCCCCTGCTGGTGCTACCTCCACGGTCATCAAAGGCACCGGAGGAAGCAGCAGGGCCTACCAGAACTGCGTCACAATCGCTCGCCATTCATTCCTATTTCTATCACGCTCTATTGCCTCTCTCTCATATATCCTCCTATCACCCAGAGCTTCCTTCACTCCATCCATCCACCCAACCTTGGACTTCCCATCAACTTTTGCATTCATCGCCTTCTTTGACAGACAGCCATTTTCCATTGCCTCAACATGACCAAACCATCTCAACACATTCATATCCACTCTAGCTACTAGCTCATTTCTTACACCCGTTCTCACCCTCGCTACTTCGTTCCTAACCCTATCTACTCGAGATAAACCAGCCATACTCCTTAGACACTTCATCTCAAACACATTCAATTTCTGTCTCTCCGTCACTTTCATTCCCCTCAACTCCGATCCATATACCACAGTTGGTACAATCACTTTCTCATATAGAACTCTCTTTACATTCATGCCCAACCCTCTATTTTTTAATACTCCCTTAACTGCCCCCAATACTTTGCATCCTTCATTCACTCTCTGATGTACATCTGTTTCCACTCCACCATTTGCTGCAACAACAGACCCCAATTACTTAAACTTATCCACCTCCTCAAGTAACTCTCCATTCAACATGACATTCAACCTCGCACCATCTTCCCTTCTCGTACATCTCATAACCTTACTCTTACCCACATTAACTCTCAACTTCCTTCTTTCACAAACCCTTCTAAATTCTGTCACTAATCGGCCAAGCTTCTCTTCCTCGTCTGCAACCAGTACAGTATCATCTGCAAACAACAAGTGATTTACCTCCCATTCATGGTCATTCTCATCTACCAGTTTCAATCCTCGTCCAAGCACTCGAGCATTCACCTCTCTCACCACAACATCAACATATAAGTTAAGCAACCACGGTGACATCACACATCCCTGTCTCAGTCCCACTCTCACTGGAAACCAATCGCTCACTTCCTTTCCTATCCTAACACTTGCCTTACTACCTTTGTAGAAATTTTTCACTGCTTGCAACAACCTTCCGCTAACTCCATATAACCTCATCACATTCAACATTGCTTCTCTATCAACTCTATTATACGCTTTCTCCAGATCCATAAACGCAACATACACCTCCTTACCTTTTGCTAAATATTTCTCGCATATCTGCCTAACTGTAAAAATCTGATTCATACAACCCCTACCTCTTCTAAAACCACCCTGTACTTCTAAGATTGCATTCTCTGTTTTATCCTGAAACCTATTAATCGGTACTCTATCATACACTTTTTCAACTCCACCCAACAAACTAATACCCCTTGAATTACAATACTCGTGCAAATCTCCCTTACCTTTATATAGTGGTACAATACACGCACAAACCCAATCTACTGGTACCATTGACAACACAAAACACATATTAAACAATCTCACCAACCATTCAAGTACAGTCACACCCCCTTCCTTCAACATCTCAGCTCTCACACCATCCATAACAGATGCTTTTCCTACTCTCGTTTCATCTAGTGCTCTCCTCACTTCCTCTCTTGTAATCTCTCTCTCATTCTCATCTCCCATCACCAGCACCTCAACACCTACAACAGCAATTATATGTGCCTCCCTATTAACATCAACATTCAGTAAAAACAAGCTCAAGATATATATATATATATATATATATATATATATATATATATATATATATATATATATATATATGTGTGTGTGTGTGTGTGTGTGTGTTTGTGTATGTGTGTGTACGTGAGTGTGTGTGTGTGTGTATGTGTGTATGTATATAATAATAATGATAATAATAATAATAATAATAATAATAATACATTGTAGTTTTTGTTTTTGTTTTAGGCCTGCTATAGAATACTTAGCTTGTGTCTATGGTGGCAATTCGAGCATACTTGATACTTCATCAGTAGATTAATGAATAACAATGAATAAAATCATTTTGATTCATAGAGGTCTCATGTAATGGATATGTCAAAGTTCAACGGGAATACCCTAAGTCCAATGTCACTAACAAAGTCTTATCCTGTGACGGTGCCGAGAGAGGGTTGTGAATTCAAAGGCAGGATGCAATCAACTGAGTTGTTTATTAAGGAACACTCTCCCTTATATACAAAACTTCAAGGCAACAGGACATAACATGTTCGACAGACAGACTATGTTCAGAGCAAAACCGGAGACATGATCATTCAGGTTCTTTTTAGTGCGAGAGAAGAGCGCAGATACAAGCATAATATATACAAAATAATTATGTACAATTGTGTGACACACGGTTGGTACATGGCTCCCCCCCTAAAAATGACATACTGTACAAGTTAAAAGAGGGCGCCCTGATCTAGAGAGGCGAACTGTAGGCGGGTCATCTGGTAGGAGATAAGCAGGTTTTAGACAATCAATGGAGACCCAGTCTTCTTTGTCACGAATGTTAAGTAGGAATGCTTTCGG
>NC_090749.1:94061138-94293638 GCF_036898095.1 Palaemon carinicauda | reverse complement strand
TCTCCGATTGTTCTTTTCTCCTCCGGAGACCAAGTTCAATCCCTCTCTCCCTCTGAAAGGCCTCGGCTTAATCCAAGTGGTTCTACCTGTATAATAATCCAGGTATTACTATTCTAGGATATGTCTGTCGTGTCCTGATAACCAGAGTGACTGGTTTTTGGGTTTGGGCAGAACTTCAGAGTTTTTAGTCTGTGGTCTGCTTCTTCCTAGCATGGAGAATGAGTCTCCTTTTCTAGGTTAGGGGCGGACACAGGAAGCTTTGCTTCCCTAGTCCATGTCAGAAGGATTCTGTAAGAGATGATTCCTTCCTCTAGTGGCCTAGCAGACTGTCCTCTGTTGTTTTTCTCGGGCTGGAGAATGAGTTTTCTCGGTTGCCCGGCGAAATAACTTCACCTAACTTTGTTCTGGTTGGGATGAGGATAGCAAGCATTGCCAGTCTTCCTCCCTAATAGAAAACTCTTGGTTAGGATGAGCTTCCCTAACTGCTGAGTGTGTCTCTTGCTAGAACGAAGTCTTTAGGACCCTTATCCCTTCCCCACCTCTCTTTCTTTTATTTTCTTTTGCCCACAGTCCTACTTCTGTACCTAGCATAGGTTAGGATGGAGGACCGGCTCAGCTCTCTGCTGGCTGGCATTACGTGTCGACCGGCAGAGACCCTTTGTTCTTTGCAGATTGAACCCCAGACCTCCCTTGGTCTCTCTTCCTTGTCTGCCGGTAGAGCCCGGCAGGCTATGGATTCTTTGGAAGCCTGAATGCTACATTCTCCCCTACCATAAGTTCACTCTTTCTGGATGGAAGGTCGTATGGCATGCCGCCTTATAACCTTACATCCATACTGTTTCTCTGACTATTGTGTTGCACCCCTATTATTATTATTATTATTAATAATTGCTAAGCTACAACCCTAGTTGGATAAGCAGAATGCTATAAGCCCAGGGGCTCCAACAGGGAAATTAGCCCAGTAAGGAAAGGAAACAAAGGAAAAATAGATATTTTAAGAATATTAAAATAAATATTCCCTATATAAACTATAAAAACTTTAACAAAACACGAGTAAGAGAAATTAGATAGAATAGTGTGCCCGAGTGTACCCTCAAGCAAGAGAACTCTAACCCAAGAGAGTGGAAGACCATGGTACAGAGGCTATGGCACTACACAAGACTAGAGAACAATGGTTTGATTTTGGAGTGTCCTTCTCCTAGAAGAGCTGCTTACCATAGCTAAAGAGTCTCTTCTACCCTTACCAAGAGGAAAGTGGCCACTGATCAATTACAGTGCAGTAGTTAACGCCTTTGGTAAATAAGAATTGTTTGGCAATCTCAGTGTTGTCAGGTGTTAGAGGACAGAGGAGAATCTGTAAAGAATATGCCAGACTATTCGGTGTCTGTGTAGGCAAAGGGAAAGTGAACCGTAACCAGAGAGATGGATCCAATGTAGTACTGTCTGGCCAGTCAAAGGACCCCATAACTCTCTAGCAGTAGTATCTCAACGGATGGCTGGTGCCCTAGCCAACCTACTACCTATCCCGGCTGTCGGCTGTCAAGCTGGCAGCCGGGCAGGTAGAGGTTCTCTGGTTCTTGGCTACTGTCAGCGTGCATGAGTTTTATTACCTTTGCTGGCCGGCAGTGGAAACACAGCCCGAATCTGCTGGCCGCTACGATTAGCGGCCGGCAGCCGGGTATTGGTGTTTTCAGCCGTCGGCTGGCAATGATTGCCGGCCAGCACACAGTCGTGAATCAGTGGACTGCCGCCTATTAGTTAAAGATAGTATATCTTTGAACTATATAGGGGTAGATGCCGGCTGGCACGTGCCGGCGCGTGCTGGCTGGCACAACAGCATGCGATGTACAGTAGTTGCTATATCCGTAGTGTAGTACACACTGCATTAGTAGAAACTGCTGTACAGAGTTTGTGATAACACTAAAGTTCTTCATCATACTTAATGTTATCTTGTACAGCCTTTTGTTGAGACTGTACATTATATAGAAAATGAGTTCTTTCTGTATTCTTTCGATCCCGTATATTAAAACTACACATTAAATTTCCGTTTAGGAAATTACATAAGGTATTCTAGTATAGAATTAACCTTAGTTTTAATATCATGGGAGGTTGCAGCAATTGACTGGACAGGAAATACAAGTATGTGTCTTTCCTTCTTTCTTTTATAGCTTTTCTATATAAGCTAAATGTTTCAATATAAGTGAAAAGCCTTCACTTGATACTCATGGATTTTTCTTCTCTTTACAGGAGGATCATCCGAAGTGCAGGAATGTGTTCTGTAATGTACGCAGTAAGAACTTCTGTGGACATCAACATTGCAGGAGGCACGCAGCATGCGCAGCCTCCAGAGGTGATCTCCAGTATTGGGACCCTCAGGTTTGTACAGTATGTTGTAACCTGATTACCGAGGCTTTTGACGACCCCATGTCGACAGAGTCAAGGGATGCTGCCAGGGAAAAGTTACGATCCTGGGTGAAGGGTTTTCAGAAAAACACCTCAGGCCCCTACCTTCCAAATGAGAAGATGAGGGCCTACCTTTTCCCTAAAGCATCAGCCGATGCAGTCATTCCTCAGCCTCAGGTGGAGATACCAACTGCCCAGAATCCGGTAGATTCCGAAGTCTCGGCCGCCCTTCAAGACATCCAATTGGACGATAGGATGTCGGAGGTGTCGGATTCTACAGAGAAGGACCTCCTAGGAGAAGGTCAAGAGGAGGAGCTGTACCAGGCTCCTCAAGTAGAAGAGGAAGAAATTGATGAGGTGTCGGTTACATCGGTTCCGGGCCCAGAACCTGTTACCTCTACATCGTCTACTATCCCAGATGATCTGGGAAGGACTCTTTCTTCTATTGTTGAGATGATCCAACAAATTCAGAAGAAGAATGATGAGAAGGAGACTGCAATGAAACTGGAGATACGTAGACTTGCAGCATCACGTGGGCCCCAGAAGCGACTCAACCTGATGGATCTTCCTTTATGCTCGCATACCAATCCTTGGAGGTATGCCGAACACATGCCAATGACAATCGGGAAGATCGTCATATCTGAAAAGTTGGGAGCAATTCCCCTGGAAGAGGTGGAATTTTGGCCCAATAAAGATTCCCACCCGGACTGTTATGTCCACCTTAGGAAGGATCCAGCCTCAAAGGAGGAGACTGAGCCGAAGGAGGTCATAGTTTTTTACCATAGTAAAGCTCAGGCTTTACTATCGAGCTCGATGAAAGAGAGGGGCTTCACGAACTCAAAGGTGCCTACCTTGAGTAAGAAGCTTCCCTCCTTTGTGGCCTCTCCTACCAGAGCCTTTCCCTTCATGGAAAAGGGAAAAAAGGCAGCCTTAAAGGCGGTGGAGGCAGGAAAACCATGCCCCTCCTTAGAGGAGTGCAAGCCGTTATCTCTGACCTTGCCCTTGGACCAAGGAGACTGGAAGGACGTACACCTTACCTTCTCAGTAGGGAAGCAGGAAGCTGATATTGATGAACGTCAGTTTGGTAAGGAACTCCCGAAACTGTCGGAGGTTCTCTTGCGAAGAGAGCAAGAGACAAAGGAAAGACTTGCGGCATTGATGTCGTTGCAAACGACATTAGAAACGATGGCAAGGGACCCCAAGATCCAGAACATGTTCATGGTAGTGGCTAAAACCCATCTGGCCACAGTTACAAAGTATCTCTATAGCTTTATTAAAGCTAGGAGAGCCTGTAGGGAGTTTGTGTTCGCCTCGGCTGTGGTGAGGCACGAACCGAGGAAACCAATCTCCTCTCGTATCTGGGGTAAAGACCTCTTTCCAAACGATGAGGTTAAAGAGGTAGTAGACAAGGCCGCCACAGAGAATAGGAACCTTCTCAAAAAGTGGAGCTTTGATCTTAAGAGGAAGTCTTCTCAGGATGAAGGTCCCCAACCCAAGAGGAAGACTAAAAGGCCTAGACCATCTTCTCGGCCGGCTATACCTTACCGACAGCAACAACAGCAACAACTTCCTGTGCCGGGTTGCCTCAGATAATGGCACAACCTCCAACCACGTACCAGCTGGTACCTCAACAAGTGGCAACTCAGTCGCCAGTTTTTAACCCAGCCTTCAAAAGGCAGACTTGTTCCTTTCGTTCGAAGGCTAGAGGACCAGCCAGAGGTTCTTCTAGACGCCCTTCAAGAGGAAGGGGATCCAGGGGAGGACCCGGTCAAGGAGGCAAGGCCTCAGGTCCACAACAGCAGAAGTGAGATGCTTCCAGTAGGAGGGAGGCTACAGCTATTTAGGGATCGCTGGACCTTCGATCCCTGGGCCCACAGTCTAATAAAGAATAGGCTAGGCTGGAGTTGGAGCAGCCCTCCACCTCAATTTCCTCAATTCTCCCAACACTCAACCCCCGTTCTGGAAGAATATGTACGAGAGCTCTTAGACAAAAGAGTAATCTGGAAAGTTAAGTCCATCAAATTCCAAGGGAGGCTGTTTTGTGTTTCAAAGAAGGACTCAGAAAAACTCAGAGTCATTCTAGACTTGTCGCCATTCAACAAGTTCATAGTGAACTATAAGTTCAGAATGCTCACACTTCAACACATAAGGACCCTACTGCCCAAAAGGGCATATACTGTCTCTATAGACTTGTCTGACGCTTATTGGCATGTTCCAATTAATGGTCACCTCTCCTCCTACCTAGGCTTCAAACTACATAGGAAACTTTACACCTTCAGAGCCATGCATTTCGGGCTAAACATAGCCCCAAGGATTTTCATGAAGCTCGCAAACGCAGCTGTCCATCAATTACGCCTAAAGGGGGTCCAAGTAGTAGCCTACTTGGACGACTGGCTGGTGTGGGCAGCATCCAGGACAGAATGCATGCAAGCTTCTAAGATAGTGATCCAGTTCCTGGAACATCTGGGATTCAAGATCAACATCAAAAAGTCTCGACTTTCTCCAGCTCAGAAATTTCAGTGGTTGGGAATTCACTGGAATTTGGAGTCACATCAACTTTCCATTCCTGGGAAGAAGAGGAAAGAGATAGCAGGATCTGTCAAGAGACTGCTGAAATCCAAACAGATATCAAGACACAAACAGGAGAGAGTTCTGGGCTCTCTACAGTTTGCTTCAATAACAGATCCAGTGCTAAGAGCACAGCTAAAGGATGCAACAGGAGTCTGGAAGAAATACGCATCAAACGCACGAAGAGATCTAATAAGACCTCTACCGACTCGACTGCGAACGCTTCTCAAGCCGTGGTCCAATGCCAAGCAACTGAAAAAATCAATACTTCTTCAACCTCCTTCCCCGTCAGTAACTATCCACACAGACGCTTCAAAGGAAGGCTGGGGAGGTCACTCTCATCAGAAGAGAGTCCAAGGAGCTTGGTCCAATCTTTTCAAGTCATTTCACATCAACTTTCTAGAAGCAATGGCAGTACTTCTGACTTAAAGTATCTCCTCACCACTCGATCCACATAAGACAGCGAGGTGATAGTGAGATGCCTGAATCGACAAGGGTCGAGGTCACCTCAAATCAACCAAGTGATGTTGGCCATTTTTCATTTGGCAGAAAGGAAGAAATGGCACCTGTCAGCAGTTCACATTCAAGGGTTCCGCAATGTGACAGCTGATGCTCTATCCAGGTTTACACCAATAGAGTCAGAATGGTCCCTTGACCCAGGATCGTTCTCCTTCATCTCGAGTCAAGTCCCGGAGCTGCAGATAGACCTCTTTGCGATGAAAGACAACAAGAAAATAGATTGTTATGTGTCCCCATACAAGGATCCGCTAGCGGAGGCTGTGGATGCTATGTCCCTAGACTGGAACAGATGGTTCAGTATTTATCTGTTCCCTTCGCACAACCTCCTTTTGAAAGTCCTTGACAAACTGAGATCCTTCAAAGGGAAGGCGGCAATAGTGGCCCACAAGTGGCCAAATAGCGTGTGATTCCCTCTGGCATTGGAACTACGACTAAAATTTGTTCCGCTACCGGATCCATCCCTGTCTCAGCGAGTACAGAAGTCGACTGTCTTCGCTTCATCACTGAAAACCAGGAACCTACATCTCATGATTTTCTCTCCATAGTGAGGAGGAAAGGGTGAGCAGCCGACACAATACTATTGTTAACTGAATCTATTTCCAGACCCGACGTTTCTTACCAAGAACAAGCTACCCACCATCAGGTGGGGTCTTTAGAGAATCTGCCCTCTAAAGGAAGATGTATCTCTATGTCCAGTGAAGTGCCTAAAGGTCTATCTTCATAGAACTTCAGACTTTATGGGAGGACAGCTGTTCAGAAGAGAAACCTCGGGCTCAAAGTTATCTATAACTAAGGGCGAAACTCACCTGTGTTATTCGCAAAACGGGTCCTGACAGTACACCCGCTAGTCATGATCCGAGAGGAGTTGCTTCTTCCATAAAATTTCTTATTTATGTGGACCTTGAACATCTTTGTTCGTACACCGGCTGGTGGTCATCCAAGGTCTTCTTTATGCACTATGTGAAGCAAGTGGAGCAACTCAAGTAGTCTGTGGTAGCAGCAGGTAGAATCCTTTAACCTTCTGTTTTAAATCTGCGAGGAACAGTGTGATTAATTTGGGACGATTAATTAAGAGGGTGGGTTGTGTAGTCACTGTATGTACTACATACTGAGCGATAGGCCATGAAAGTGTCCTTACGAACTGTTCCATTGACGTTGGTGAACTATAGCATAATACGGACACTTGTGTCAAGCGTTTCTTACGCTAGTGTAATTAAACAGTATACAGACTAGCATTATTATTAATTCAATTGAAGTGGAAAATCATGGAAGATGAAACAATATTTTCTGTTGACTGTTTTCTTTGTACTTTAATGGATATCATCCACTTTTTATAAATTTTATAAAGGTTGATCTGATATGCACGTTTATGAAATTTTAATAAACTAGTTCATAGTGAACCCTGCGTCTTTTTCGCCCACACTCATTTTATTAGAAATGTACTGAGCATTAAGATTAAAATATGAATATTTTTATCATGGTATGTCTTTCGAGACTGTTCCCTGATTCAAGCAAAAGTCCACTCACTCTAATCCTTCCTTGGAAGGGTTGACGTGGTACCCTAACGGGTTGGTGGCAAAGAGGCAAAATTTGTTCCTATGCGGATACAACCATTACCCAATAGTCATTAAGAGTAGTCACTTTGGGGAAGGTGTCACAAATTCATTCTGACTTTGGCGACTCTTATACAAACTTTGCTTTATAATGTATAGGGCGAGACCACTATACAAGCTTGTCATTTTGTCATCCATAAGTAATTATGTACTCCTCGAGACTTTTCCAGTGTCTAGTATGACTCATCCCTGTAGGGGGCAGGAAGCACTAACATAGTTCATGCTTAGATGAAATGATGTATGACGGTAACATCATAGGTCTCTAGGTCTTGACGGACCAGGAAAATACTTTCTTGAGAGTATGGCACCGATTAAGAATCCACAGATACAGTAATGCTCTGGTAAACTTCCATCAGGACGACATGGCCTGAGGCCAAAAAACGGATTTTGAGTGAAGTGAAAAATCTATTTTTGGGAGAGGTAGCCATGTCATCCTGATGGACCCACCCTTCCTTTTATTGTAAAAGGACTTTTTTGACCCCTCCCTATAATACAGTATCTGTAGCACCTCGTATATCGCTACAAGGAATAAAGAGGGTGCTACCTCTTTCATCTGATACACACTGGAAACGGCATAGGAGAGATGCCCTATGAGCGGCTCTCTGTTCATTCTCGTTTCGGATTCTTGTCACTATAACCCCCTCGAAGCGTTAATATGGTTCGGGGTGAAGATAGCTATGTGACGTGTCAAGAATACGTCCTCTGATATTATGCGATATCCCTGTGAGATTATTTAGGGATATTCGCTCCAGGAGTTAGAATTCTGGATACCTTAAGGTAAAATTCTCTGGGAATATCACTGTAGTCAAATATACCCTAGAAAGCTACCTATTAGGAACTTCCATCAGGACGACATGGCTAACTCACCCAAAAATAGATTTTTGTGCATCACTCAAAATCCATTATATATATATATATATATATATACATTATAGAAATGTAAGCATATATAATCATACACACACACACACACACATATATATATATATATATAAATGTATGCATATATAATCATACACACACACACACATATATATATATATATATATACATATATATATATATATATATATGTATATATATATATATATATACATATATGAATATATATAGATATATATATATATATATATATATGAATATATATATATATATATATATACAGTGGTACTTCTACATACGAATTTAATCCGTTCCAGAACCAACTTCGGATGTAGAAAGTGTTCGGATGTAGAAACGAATTTTCCCATAAGAATACATTGAAATAGGATTAATCCGTGGTTGAGCCCAAAAACCTATGATAACTTAATGAACTACTACACATAATTTTCCCATGAAAATAATGAACACTAAATTAGATAATAGACATGTAAATAAGAAGAATACACATGTAAATAAGAAGAATTAGCAAAAAATGATAAATAACAAACGGGTTTTTAGCGTCACTTTACCTTAGAAACTCCAGCGCAGGTGTTGTTAGTCTTGCTACGCAGAGAGGAGACGGACGGGCGGCGAGGAGGTAGAGAGGTTAACTACGATAAACGTACACTACCGTAACTTATTCTAACTTACACTAAGTGAACTTTAACATAACTTAGCTTATTTTTTTTTTATTTTTTTATTTTATATTTTTTTCTTACATTTTCTTTTTTTCTTTTTGATGATTACGTAATTTTAATCACTTTCACTCTCTACATTTAAAATTGACTGAATTTCTTTTGCTTCACTCTTTTCGGTTTTCTTTGTTTCACTCTCGTCCACTTCACTCTTTGCCGTTTTCTTCAAATCACTTACATCCTCTTCATCGCGAGTTCGCTTCGCAGTTTTTTTAAAGAAAGTATCGATAGATAATTGCTTGGTACGGCTTTCAGAATGTTTCAAAAGTGAGTTAGGCAAACATCATCGAATTGAGAAACTACACGACAAACCTGCAATTTCTTTGGATGGTATTTGTCGATGAAGTCGACCACGTCTTGATATTTTCCTAACACCTCTTTTATTTGCGCCGAACCTAACACATGTTCTACCTCCTCGCTCCCTTCCTCGTCATCACTCATGTGCTCCGACATAGCATGGAGTTCCTTGAGCTCATCCGTGGTAAGTTCATCGTGATGTTCGTCGACGAGTTCCGTAACGTCATCTGCGTTGACCTCCAGACCCACAGACTTGCCAAGGGAGACGATTTCCTCTACGGCTTCCGCTGCACCGACCACGGGATCAGGTTCGGGGTCAAAACCTTCAAAATCTCGGGAAGAAACTGCATCAGGCCACAGCTTCTTCCAGGCAGAATTGAGAGTCCGTCAAGTTAATCCCACCCAAGCCTGATCTATGATCTTCAAGCAGTGCACGATGTTGAAGTGGCCCCTCCAAAATTCCCGCAAAGTTAAGTTGGTGCTTTGCGTGACATTAAAGCACTGCTTAAATAAGTGCTTGGTGTACAGCTTCTTAAAATTAGAGATGACTTGCTGGTCCATGGGCTGGAGGATAGAGGTGGTATTCGGTGGAAGATACAGCACCTTTATGAACTTGAATTCATCGAAGATATCATCTTCAAGTCCGGGGGGGGTGAGCTGGTGCATTGTCAAGGCATAGCAGGCACTTTAAAGGCAATTTCTGTTCATGAAGATACTTCTTCACAGAAGGGCCGAAAACTTGGTTAACCCATTGCACAAAGAATTGCCTAGTGACCCAGGCCTTCGAGTTGGATCGCCAGAAAACATGAAGCTGATCCTTATCGACGTTGTGTGCTTTAAAGGCCCTAGGGTTCTCTGAATGGTAAACCAGTAAGGGCTTAACTTTAAAGTCCCCGCTAGCGTTGGCACATAGGGCAAGAGTCAACCGATCCTTCATTGGCTTATGCCCAGGCAATTTCTTCTCTTCGGCAGTGATGTAGGTTCGGCTCGGCATCTTCTTCCAAAACAGCCCGGTTTCATCACAATTAAACACCTGCTGCTCTACGTAGCCTTCTTCCTGCACGATCTTTTCGAAGTTCTTGACAAAGTCAGCTGCAGCCTTTGTGTCCGCACTAGCAGCCTCTCCGTGGCGAACAACTGAATGAATCCCGGACCGTTTCTTAAATTTCTCGAACCAGCCACGAGATGCCTTGAAATCATCTGAGGAAGGCTCGGTTGAACTCTCCCCAGCATCACCCCCAGAGCTCTCCTCCTTCAAGTCCGTAAAGATGGCGTGCGCCTTTTCGCAGATAACGGTCTCGGTGATGGTGTCGCCAACAATCTCTCTATCCTTAATCCACACTAGTAGAAGTCGTTCCATCTCTTCTATGATAGGGGTACGGCGTTTGGAAATTATGGTGATCCCCTTAGAAGGTTTCACTGCTTTAATAGCTTCCTTCTGTTTAAGGATTGTCGAGATCGTCGACATATTACGGCCATACTGTTTAGCAAGTTCACTCACGTGGACGCCACGCTCATGTTTTTCAATAATTTCCTGCTTAATTTCTGAAGAAAGCATTTCCTTCTTCCTTTTCTCACCACTACCACTACCACTGGCAAAACTAAGCCTTTTAGGACCCATACTTTACGTAAATTACCGTTAAAGGATGCACGTGAAAAATCACGATTAAAACAGAGTTAATAGCAGAACGCACAGAGCACAACCGCAAGAAGCCGACGAGAACAGAGGACTGACCCAAGATCCGCTAATTGAGCGTCCCTCCGAGGTCGATGTGCTGCCTTCTATCGGCGGAAATAAAAAACACTTCAGGCGCTATGAGCACCGACTACGCGTACGAGTATTGTTTACTTCGGGTGTCGAAAAAAACATTCGGGTGTAGAGTCGGAACGTGTTCGAATTGTACTTCGCGTGTCGAAAAATTCGGATACAACCGTACGACGAAAATTGCTTACTTCGTGTGTTGAAATAAAATTCGGGTGTAGAGTCAAAAATTTGCTCGAATTTTACTTCGGATGTTGGAAAATTCGGATGTAGATACGTTCGGATGTAGAGGTTCCACTGTATATATATATATATATATATATATATATATATATATAATGTTTCTCTCTCTCTCTCTCTCTCTCTCTCTCTCTCTCTCTCTCTCTCTCTCTCTCTCAGATCCTTTTATGACATAATTGTTTTTTGGTTTTAATTGAATATTCTTTTATTCTTTATCTATACAAAACGATATCAGTGTCAATGACATTCGATGTCAGGAGGCCAGAAAACCTCAAAAAATCAATCTCTCTCTCTCTCTTTCATTCTTCTAGCTGTAATTGGCTCCTATATCCTCATCACTCACTGATCATCAATAGAATTCTTTTTACTTTCATTTTTGTATATGTAATTTACTAAGCTTTCCGGGAAAGCTTATCGTTCGTTTTCTTGTTTTTTTTTTTCTTATAAGATTTTTCATTATTACTTGTACACATTTATATTATCCGTATTTTCTTACTAAGACTTCAAAGATTGTTTACTGTTCCTGCAGACATAGAATATTGTTTTGATTTCAATTATTTAACAAAAGATATTTTCAGTTGTTAACGTAATTTTTCAGTTTTTAGTCAACCCTGTGATTTTGTTAACATTTAATATTAAGGCATTTAGTATATAAGTATTTATCTTCAAGGATATTTGTATTGTATATATTACGGAAGTTAAGTTGTAGTGTGGTGATTTTGCGCCTCCTCCCCGCTCGTTAAAGTTTTTGAATTACCCTTTTAACACTCATTATCTTTTTTGTTTACATTTTGGGTACGTGACTGTAGACCTCAGTGAGGGAGGTGATAAGAGATAGAGCGAGTGTTTTGAGAGGTCAGTTCAGAGGCTCTACCTTTTGACCTGCAGCTGCCGCACTTAGAAAATTTTATCAACGCCTTTGGACGTAGTTTGAGTGCTGTCCTTCGCAGGTACGCCTCTGGCCACCTGCGTTCTGCTTGTATTGCAGGTGATTTGTGCCACCTGTTGCCTTATCTTGCTGCCACCTCAGTAGAACATTTTTCCTGAGGTGTTAGGAGCATATTCTTTTCAGGACGTCTTAGAATTTACTGCAGCTGATGCCCGTCAGGAGTCTAGTAGGGAGAAAGATCCCAGGTAAGCGTTCCTTTTTGCATGATCATGCAGGACCTCTCGACTCCTCCTTCCTGGTGCTTCTGTGTTCCCCTGTTAGAGTTCTGGAATCATTGGAATCACGGCCTACTGTAAGGCAAGACATTTGTTATTCTAGGATTACAGACTCCCCTTCTGAGTGTGAGGAGATTTTTTTTTATTTTTTTTTATTCATTATCTTTAAGTAGATATATCCTATAATGAACTGTTGAGACAGTCGGAATTTGTTGCCATTTTTTTTTTTTGTTTTTTTTTTTGTTACAATTATAAATTCTTTTGATGTTAACAGCCTCGTGGCTTTTATACTACTGTTTATACATTAAGTTTAGATTATAAACATAGGTAGGAGATTAAGTGTTTTCTCCCTGTTACTCTTCGCCTTCCTTCCCCACCTCTTTAGTTATAAGTATTGGTTATTTTATTCATTTTGATCTGGCCAGTTATATTGTATATTTTGACGTATTTGCATTCATGTGTTTCTCTCTATTATCTCCGTTTAGGGTTTAGTTTTTTTTAGTAGTTAGGAATCCCAAGGGATTATTTAAGGACTAGGGTTTGTCCATGGCAGTCACAAGGTTGACTTTGATTATTTTTGTTTAATAAATATTGTTGAGTTTTCCTGAGTGTTTTCGTCTCCATTGACCATCTTTTGCTGGATACTCTGTAACAACACTGAGTGTACATCCTTTAGTACAGACAGAACTGCACCACGGCCCAACCAGGGTCGTAATAGCGCGTAAATATTGAAAGTAGAACTTAACAGAGTTTTGATTGTGAGGTTTTAAAGCAAAGGTGTGAACTTGAAGTTTGGAAGAGGTTTAAAAACTATTTTTGGATGTAGAGTTTGAAAATTAAGTTTAAAAGCAAGGTTTAAAGGTTTAGTTTGAAAGTGAGATTGAGAAGTAGTTTGAAAGTGAGGTTTGGAAGTAAATTTTGAAAGTGAGGTTTGAACATGAAGTTTGGAAGAGGTTTGAAAGTGGTCTGAAATTAAAGTTCGAAAATGACTCCCATTCATAAAAGGTACATTTTATGATTACAATAGAAGCAATCTTTTGGTCTTCATAAAGAAATACAAATCAATTATACTCAGTATTCAAACACTAACAAAGAAACTCTGATCGTTTAGGGTCGACAGTATATTGAAGGCAGTTGTATTTCAAAATACTGAATGTTGAAAATATTTCATTGAAATTGCTTCAACTCTGTCTTGCTCTGTCATATAGTTTTGATATCTGGAATATTTTCTAATGGTACAACTTCATGGAAATTACGAACTCGGCTAATTAGAAGTACATAAGGATAATTGAGAATTATATTTATTTGCAGATAAGTTTCTGATTTCCTCGTCTACACCATTACACAATATGACAAATTTGTAGATAATTTGTATTTTTCCTAACTATACAAACCTTAGCTATGTGGGTAATTACTTCGGCGTAGCTGAATGACGAGACATAACAATTTTAACGAGGGTTTACTACCCCACCGCTAGTTAGCGGGGGGGGGGGGTAGGGAGGGATAGCTTGCTACCCCTCCCCCCTCACACACACAGTGAGAGCTTCACTTTGCTTAGAAGTAGGACTTATCCCGGGGGACAGGGCTGGCTGGCAAATATGTGTAAATACCTAAGGTTTGTATAGTTAGGAAAAATACAAATTATCTACGAATTTGTCATTTGTTCCGTAACTAAAATACAAACCACGCTATTTACATAGGGTGACTCAACCCTTAGGAAGGGTGGTAAGTCCCTGCCATACTGGCTTTGGCTTGCCCGGGGACTCCATATTCGAGTGTCTACGTACTCAGACAATTGGGAGTCCCTGCTCCTCGCTAGTAGCTGTGAAACTGCTGCAGCCTAGGTAAGGTGTGTGTGAAGGTGAAAAGTGACTCGTCCTAGGAATTTGACCTGGAGTTCTTCAGATGGCAATCCAGGCTAGGACTCTCCCAATACCACCTCGTCAGGGTATGGGGACAAGACAGTATTACACTTAATACTAGGAACACAAGGAAGCATGGTTTACCTGCATTGGTTTGAGGTCAGCTGTGCAGAGAACCCAGGATGCTGCTTTCTCCAAGGGAGGAGAGGATGAAGAAAAGAATAAGGGCCAGATATATCTTTTCATTCATGCAGACTAAAACTGGGTAACAATGCCCTTAACCTTCTATTAAGGAGCCTGAGGTTTAGACCAGCTCTTGTGCTGCCACCACAGGGCCGCTAGAAAACGTATCGAGCCTCCTGTGGGTCACGTCTTGCAGGTAGTGGGCTATGAAGGTGGTCTGACGCTTCCACCCCCCAGCTTGCAGGACCTGCGTCACTGAATAATTCTTCTTGAAGGCCAGGGACGTAGCTATGCCCCTGACATCATGCGCTCTAGGGCGACGTGACAGAGAAGAGTCAGGATTCAAGGCCAGGTGTATTACCTTGCGAATCCAGGCTGAGATGGTATTCCTGGTGACCCTTCTCACGAACCAGGCTTGAACCCGGGTGACGAACTGCAGCTGTTCTCTTCAGATACAACCTCAGACTCCTTACTGGGCAAAGTAGGAGATGGTCTGGGTCATCTGTTACAGAACGGAGACTCGAAACCTGGAAAGAGTCGAACCGAGGGTCCGGCACTCCCGGATTGTGAGTCTTGGCAACAAACTCAGGGACAAACCTGAACGTTACCTCCCCCCATCCCCTTGAATGGCCGATGTCGTATGAGAGACCATGTAGTTTACTGACTCGCTTGGCCGAGGCCAAAGCTAGCAGGAACACCGTCTTCCAAGTAAGGTGGCGATCTGAAGCCTGGCGTAGTGGTTCGTAGGGAGGTCTCTTTAGAGACCTGAGAACTCGAACCACGTTCCAAGGAGGAGGTCTCACTTCCGACTGAGGGCAGGTAAGTTCATAGCTTCGTATGAGAAGAAAAAGTTCCAGCGAGGAAGAAATGTCCATTCCTTTGAGCCTGAAGGTCAGACTTAAGGCTGAGCGATAGCCTTTCACTGCCGAGACTGAAAGGTGCATTTCCTCCCGCAAATACACGAGGAACTCCGCTATTGCTGGAATAGGGACATCAAGTGGAGAGATACCCCTTCCACAACACCAACCACAGAAAACTCGCCACTTCGCCTGGTAGACCCCTGCGGATGACTTGCGCTGGTGTCCAGACATCCTGTTCGCAACTTGTTGCAAAAATCCTCTCTCTTTGAGGAGATGCTGGATAGTCTCCAGGCGTGAAGTCGAAGCGAAGCTACGGCTTTGTGGAAGATGTTGGCATGTGGTTGTTTGAGTAGTTTGTGACGTGGAGGGAGTTCTCTCGGAGGCTTCGTAAGGAGTTGCAGAAGGTTGTTTGAGTAATTCGTGACGTGGAGGGAGTTCTCTCGGAGGCTTCGTAAGGAGTTGCAGAAGGTCTGCGTGATGCCATAGCGGAGCTATGAGGGTCATTGAAAGATTGACCGATATTCTGGTCTTGTTGAGTACTCTCCTCATCAGACAAAACGGGGGAAAGGCGTAAACATCGATGTTGTCCCACCGTTGTTGGAAGGCACTTTGCCAGAGAGCCTTGGGATCCAGGACTGAGGAGCAGTACAGCGGGAGCTATTAGTTCAGCGCTGTAGCGAAGAGGTCCACAGTCGGGAACCCCACAAAGTCAGGACTTTGTTGGCTACTTGAGGATCCAAAGACCACTCGGTACTCACTATCTGAGACGCTCTGCTCAGACTGTCGGCGAGCACATTCCTTATGCCTGGAATGAAGCGAGCCGCTAGTGTGATCAAGTGGACTTCGGACCATCTCAGTATCTCTACTGGAAGATGGGACAGCTGTTTTGGAAAGGTACCTCCCTGCTTGTTGATATAAGCCACCACTGTGGTGGTGTCGCTCATCACTACCACAGAGTGGCCGGCCAGGACTTGGTGAAACTTCTGAAGTGCCAGGAACACGGCCTTCATTTCTAGCAGGTTTATGTGAAGGTACTTTTCTGATTCTGACCACAGGCCTGAGGTCCTGTGGTTCAGAACGTGGGGCCCCCACCCTTTCTTTGATGCGCCCGAAAACAACATCAAGTCTGGGGGGAGGACGAGAAGATCCACTCCCTTTCGTAGGTTCTCGTCTGCCACCCACCACTGGAGATCCGTCCGTTCCTGCTGTCCCATAGGGATCAGGGAGTCCGGGGAATCGTGTCCTTGATTCCACCGAGACTTGAGTCGCCACTGGAGAGATCTCATTCTGAGGTGACTGTTGGGAACTAGACGGGCCAGGGAGGAGAGATGGCCGAGGAGACAACGACGTTTGGGCTGGAAGTTCTTCTCGTGTGAGGAAAGGTCTCGCGACCTTCCTCAGCCTTGCTATCCTGTCGTCTGAAGGGAAAGCTTTGTGGAGATTGGTGTCTATGACCATGCCTAGATATACCAGTTTTTGAGAGGGCTACAGGGAGGACTTCTCGAGGTTTACCATGATCCCTAGATCTTGACAAAGTTCGAGAAGCTTGTCTCGGTGGCGAAGAAGGGTTGCCTTCGAGTCTGCTAGGATCAGCCAGTCATCCAGATAACGGAGGAGACGGATGCCGATCCTGCGGGCCCATGATGAAATCAGGGTGAACACCTTGGTGAACACTTGAGGTGCTGTGGAGAGACCGAAGCACAGCACCTTGAACTGGTAGATCTTGTTGTCTAGGCAAAATCTTAAGTACTTCCTTCAGGTCCAGTGTACACATGAAATCTTGTGGTCTCACTGCAAGACTGACCGTGTCTGCCGTCTCTGTACTGAACGGAGTCTGTTTGACAAACCCGTTCAGTGTCGAGAGGTCAATGACTGGTCTCCAGCCTCCAGACGCCTTTCTCACAAGAAAGAGTCGACTGTAGAAGCCTGGGGACCCGTCTACAACCTCTTGAAGAGCGTCCTTCTTCAACATGGTCTGGACTTCTGCCCAGAGGGCCTGTCCTTTTCCCGATCCCATGGTAAGGGAGCTCAACAACACTGGACTCGCTGTCAGGGGAGGTAGACATGAGGTGAACGGGACACGATAATCCTGACTGATTACGGAAATCGTCCAGGTATCTGCCCCGAGTTGCTGCCACCTTGTCACGCAACTTTGTAGGCATCCCCCCACTGGTGGACATGCAGGGGGACTGCCAATCCTAGCGTTTACGGCCTCGGCCGTTTCCTCTAGGATTCTTACCTCCTCCCCTGGAGGACTTCTTGCTCCTTCTGCTCTTGGCAGGAAAGGGCTTAGACACCTTCTGCTTCGCTGCCGTTGTCTTCTTTTTGTCCTTAGCTGGACGGAGCTGCTGGGCTGCTGGGGGTTTGTAAGGCCTCAATGTCAGGGCCTTATGAATGAGGGAGTCCTGATTGGACTTCCTCCACCTCTCAGCGGTTAGCTCCACGTCCTTTGGCTCAAACAAGCTCTTACCGAGAACGGAAGAGTGTCTGAGCCTGCTAACATCGGAACTGGGGACCTTCTGGTGAAACCTCTCAGCCACTGCGTCCCGACGCTTGAGAATCGTGTAGGCCCACATGCTCGAGACTTGGTGGGCCAGAAACTCAATGGTTCGAGTGCCTGAGAGTAAGAATGTCTCCAGTGCCTTCCTGGTACTTTCTTTGGACAGATCCTCGGAACGTACCAGGATGCCCAGAGACCCCAGCCAGATGTCAAGCCACGAAGTCGCCTGCATGGCACACTTCGCAACCTTCTCCTGGCTCATGATCTCAGCTGCAGAGTAGGACATTTGCCGGTTGGAGAGTCTCTCTAGAGTAGTGGTTCCCAAACTATCTTAGCTGACGCCCCCTTTTTGCATCCAGTAGACCCGTACGCCCCAACTCCTCTCTTTTTTTTTATATGAAATGATTCTTATATTTATTTCCTAGCATTATACAGGAAAACAGATTTTTGTTTGTATTACATTTTAATAATGAAAGCCACTCAAACAAATAGTAGTACATTCCAGTAACTAAAAATGAAACATTTGGTTCAAAGTGAGCGAAAAAAAGTTTGAAATTAGCAAATTGACAAAATTGAGTTGCTATTTTATGAATTGATAATTTGAAAACATGGCATATAATATTTGGAAATACTTATGAGACTATGGCACAATTTCTGGTCAAACTTAGTGAGATGGATGCAGCTGTTCTTTTGATGATTTTATTGTTCTATTAAACAAGTAATTTTGAGCAGATGATTTCACGCCCCCTTGTATCATCCTCACGCCCCCCTAGTGGGGCGCGCCCCCCAGTTTGGGAACCACTGCTCTAGAGGGACTCCCCCAGTGAGTTCTTCCACAGAATGGTGCACTGGAAGACCCAAACAAGTCTCCTCTAAGATCTCAAAGTACCTCCTCTGATGTACTCGAGGAGGAGGGAGGAGCTTGTTACCGGCGCTGGATCTGCTGGAGGAGGCAAGCTCCGAGAGCTGGCCCTCGACCTTGTCTCTAGCACTCTTCATCCCCTGTGACCAGGGTAAAGCTGCACTGGCCCTAAAAGGTTTCTGAGTGCCGTAGATCCAGTCTAGGACCGTATCTTTTCCCTCACGAGGAGAAATCTCTGGGTCTGGGATCCCATTGAGGTTCCTCATGAGGGTCGTCAGAACTTGCCAGAACGAATGTTCTGACTCTTGGTGCTCTCTTCCTGACGGACTGGCAGCGAAGTCTCCCGTCCCCAGAGGCTCGTCCTGGGGAGACTCGTGGACGTTCTCCGAAGGTCTATCTGGATCTTGTCTGGTCCTTGCGGAAGACTTTGGAATAGTCTTTGAGTCCTTCGGTTCCCTCCTAGGAGGGATACAGGACTCCAGCAATGATGGATGTAAGGCTTTCCGCACCTCTGTACGAGACTTCTCAGGAAGAGGCAGAGTTTCCCCCATTGGTGTGATGGGGGAACGCACCGGGTCTTCCGACTCTCCTGAGGATGGGTAATACTCAACCGCAGGGGAGGGAGAGAAAGTCTGAGGAGGGGAGGGAGCCTTACGCAAGGACTTACGAGGAGACAGGATAGTCCTTGGAGAAGTTACCACGGAGGGGACTTCTCTTTTCCTCTTCAGGGGAGGAAGCTGCCAATGATTTGTGGCCCAAGTCAGAGAGCACAGGCTTCATCGCCTGCATAAGGGCTCTGACCACAGCACCAAACCAGGGCTGCTGACTGACAGTTGCACTGTCAAATACTCCCTCTGAAGGGAAGGGGATCGTTCGATCCCTTGGAGGAGTCGACACACGAGGGTTCGCCTGTTGAGAAGCTGCAATAGAAGAAAAAGAAGAGTCCTTAGACCTGTCCGGAAACCTCCCCTCCTCCGGCGAGCACGCTGTTCTGCGCTTGCGGGGAGGGGAACGCGATGATGACCTTTCTGCCTGTAACCCTGTTGGCACTCAAACGTGATCGCGTTGGCGATCGGGGCGCCAATCACGCTGGTGGTCGCGTGATGAACCCTGGTCTGGGTCGCGAGTGAATGAATTGCGCGCAGCAGGATATTCGCGCTCGCGCACATGCGCACGCGCGTGGGCGTGCGAGGCTAAGGGGGCGCAGGAGAGGGCGCGGGCGTATGGGCGTGTAGGAGATGGCGAGGGCATGTGGCGCGCAGGAGCTGGCTTACAGAGCAGAAGTTGACAAGCTGCTGATGGGCGTGAGTGCGCAGTAGTGCGTGGGCGCGTGTCTGTCAAGACAGGGCGCGGGCGTGATGTGTAGCCTGATGATGGCGTGCGGGCGAGTTTGCTCGTTGGCGCGCAGGCGAGCGGTGCGCAGGTTGCGCAGTTGTCTTCGGTGATCGCGAGATAGCCGGGTGAACAGGTTGCGCAGGGTGCGCAGAAGATCGTGGGTGTGCATGCCGCGCATCATGATGTGGGCGCACAGGTGTGCGCAGTTGCGATGGGCGAGCAGGGCGCTTAGCAGGAATCGAACGCGTGGGTGTGCGTTGTTGGCTTGGGCGCGCATCGCTCGCAACTGGAACTTGGTGCGCAGCTGGAACCTCGTGCGATACTGGAACATTGCGCGCAGTTGGAATATTGCGCGCAGCTGGAAGGGAGTCCAGGGGAACCTATGAGCGCCCGTGCACTAGCTTAGGAACCTCCTGGACTGCGCGCTGGGATGTAGAAGCGCGCTGGAGCGTAGCCGAGCGCATGTTCGCTATGACAGGAACTGCGCGAGGTTGCCGCACATCACTCTCAGTAGTATAAGAGTGTTGGGGGTCTAGAGACACCTGTGAGCGCCTGTGCGCTAACTTAGGTGTCTCTTGGACCGAGCGTTGATCAGGAACTGCTGCGTGTTTGTGCGCAGGCGAGCACGTGAGCGCAGGTGGGTGCGGGCGCGCTATCTCTGGAACTGCTCATGGGCGCGGGCGTGCCGAAGGTTGTGGGCGCGCAGGGTAACCCTAGCGCGTAACTGGAACATTTGCGCGCACGCGTGCAGGTGAGCACAGTGGTGCTAAATCAGGAACAGCAGCAACAGCAGAAGGGCGCGCAGGTATAGCCTGGCGCGCAAGGGTTTCATGCGCAGTTTTGTGATCTAAACCCTTTTGCCCCGAAGGGACCGGTGCCTGCGCAATGACAGGATTAGTCGGCACGAACAGCGCAGCATCCTTGAAGGGTGACGGCAGGTCAGCATGTCTGGAGGGTGACTGGATACAGAGTCCCGAAGGACGACCATCCTCCGACGGGGATCGCGAACGATCCCTGGAGAGGTCTAAGAAGGTAGCTGGCAGGACAGGTGAACGGCGAGTTGTCTCCTCCGCAGAGGATTGCAGAGATGACAAGCCGAAGAGGCGCCTCCTAACTCCCTTGTGAGGAAAAGGAAGACCTCTACGGCGAAGGGGAGGACGAACCTTCCGCCTTATACGCCCACGAGGGGCCGTTGGATCAGAAATCTGACCTTCGTAGGGCCTCCGCAGAGGAGTCTCTGTTAGTGAACTCCCCCTGAGGGGAAGTTATCTTAAAAACTGCTGCAACTTGAAGCATTACGATCTCTGTAAACATCGGTCCTCACACCACAAAGGCTGCAGAGGTGTTGTTTATATAACTCTACCAAGTTTAAAGTTGCGTCATGGGCCAATAAAACTAGAACGTTTGAACTTTAAAGAGGAGAATGCAGAAATGATACATCCTAGACACAGCCTACGATGTATTCTGTTTTAAAATGTTGTACCTGACAAAGGTTGGGGGGAGGTTATGACCTAAGTCAGGTTAGGTGGAGGTACCTTAACCCAGGACACATTCCATTGATGTCACTGCAAATAAAACAATGGCAAAGACAATCGGTTAAAGCATAGGATAAGATTACGTATAGAATGCAAAGATCCTTGAATAATGCATACAGGGCATAATTTGTGGAGTACTGGCAATGGTGCAAAACCTCAAAATTTATATTTTCCTTCAGGACAAATTCCTATTGTTTCCTATTGTTAATAGTTTGTTTTCAATTAATAATAACTATTTCACTCGTAAATAATGGGGAGTTTCCTGTTTTCCTTCCAACCAAACCACCTGTGTCAGTTGGGAGAACAGTTCATTTGCCGATATTTAGTGTAGGAAAAGATGTTTTTTCCTATAAAAATTTTGTCCCATATTAAACTAAAACTATAATTCTACCTGAATAGACCATATTTTGACCTTTATACAACATGAGGACTAAAAAAAAGCCTGGATTATAAATGATTTTACTAAAATAGGCCCAGAATGAAGCACACCAGAGCTCTCGTAAGTCGGTTCACATTTGACATTCTTATTCTACATTTTACAGATAATTTCTGAGTGCGTCACCTCTAACTATATGTTAACTTAACAATAAAGTTACATAACTTTGCTTTAAAACACTAATACTTATAGCAAAATCACTAAAAATGCACAAGAATATATAAAAAACTTGTTGACTGAGGAAGACATTTTGTCTAGTGTCACCGCTCCATCAGCCTGTACCAACCGTGTGTCACACAATTGTACATAATTCCTTTTGCATATATTATGCTTGTATCTTTGCTCTTCCCTCGCACTAAACGAACATGAAAATTCATGTCTGCTGTTTTCCTATGTAACATTGTCTGTTTTGTTAACTTGTTATGTCCTGTGCCTTGAGGTTTTGTATATAAAGGAGAGTGTTCTATAATAATATAACTCAGTTGATTGCTTCCTGCCTTTGAGTTCACAACCCTCTCTCGGCACCGTCATATTGGTGACCCCGGAAGTCGACTCGCTCCCACCGCCTTCCACCCCCACCCCCTCGCCCCTTCATCGTTCGTACTATGGCGGACTCTACGGCAGTTGGTGCTGCGGCCGCTCCATTCAAACTTTCATCGTTTGCCAGCGGAGAGGCGTTTGCTAGGTTTCAGCGCGCAGAAGTCCAGTTTCGTATCAGGGGCGTGACTCGCTCAACCACCAAAGCAGATTATGTTCTCGCGGCGATACCCGAGGACACCTTCCCAGAAATATCTGACTGGCTTTGTGAACAAGGAGACACCCCAATAGCGTATGATGCCCTCAAAACATACCTTCTGTGAGCAGTACTTGCCGTCGCCAGCCGCCCGTATAGCAAAGCTTTTTCAGCTCTCGCAACAACCGTTGGGGGACCAAAGGGCTTCGCTTGCCCTCAGGAAAATGACCAGTATCGCTCGCCTTCAACCTGCCGCAGACGGCTCTCCTCGTGAGGTGAACCTACTTCGTGCCCTTTGGATACGCCGTTTACCCGAACCTGTACGCGCTGCCATACCCGATGTCGATAGTTTACCCATAAAAGACTTGATGACCAAAGCCGACGCCCTTATGGACAGCCACTTCCAGACTTCCATCCTGACGACGTGGATGCCTATTCAACGTCAACCGAAGCTGACATGAATGCTGTAGGACATATACGCCTACCCCGTGACGTGCCGAAGCGGCGACAAAGCCGCCCACCACCCACCAATCGCTCGCGCCCAACGAACGATTTCTACAGCCACTTACTACCTCCCATCCGCCGCAGTTTTGCTACTACCCCTTCAGATTCGGGACAACCGCGAAGAAATGTGCCAAGGATTGTCAGTGGCCAAAAAAAAAAAAAAAAAGAAAAAGTGTAAGTAGGCCATCGCTTGTGGCGGTGGCCTCCCGTGTTTCTAATCTTTTCTTTTTACAGGATGCAGGAACGGGCGTGCGATTTTTGGTAGACACGGGTGCTTGTCGTTCTCTTTTGCCAAGGAAACACTTCAAGGCACGACGTAGTCTGTCTACATCTGCCGACGTCCGCTTGGTAGCTGCCAACGGATCTGCGATACCCACCTACGGTTACGAGAACCTCACATTATCGTTCGGAAACGGTAAATTCAATTGGAAGTTTCTCGTTGCTGACGTCACAATGCCAATCCTCGGTGCGGATTTCCTCTCTCATTTCCACCTTCTGGTCGATGTCGCCCACCGACGATTTGTCAATGCAAACTCGTACTTGTCGACACCTCTTCAACCCGCCCCCTCTAACCTCGCTCTCCACATCAGCGCACCCACGGATGCCTACGCCCACCTCCTCACGTCGTACCCGGAAGTTTTCCGTCCAGAACTTCGACAAACCCCCACGGTTCCTGCCAAGCACGGTATTTATCACCATATCAAACGACGGGACCCCCAGTCTTCGCAAAATTCAGACGTCTGGCACCGGAATGATTGTCAGCCGCCAAACAGACGTTCGCCAAAATGGAGGAAATGGGCCTTTGCCAAAAGGCCTCCAGCCCATGGTCGTCACCCTTACACATCGTTCTGAAGAAAGACGGCTCCCTCCGTCCGTGCGGGGATTACAGGCGCCTGAACATCCAAACAGAACCAGATCACTACCCCCTCCCAAACATTGCCGATGTGACCTCCTACCTGCACAAAGCGAAGGTTTTCTCTTCGCTCGACCTCCTGAAGGGGTATTATCAGGTGCCTATGAACCCAGAAGACATCCCCAAGACCGCCATCACCACTCCGTTTGGTACATACACCTTCAATTACTCCTGTTTTGGCCTTCGTAATGCTGGGGCAACGTTTCAACGTCTCATGGATGGCATCTTCGGGGACCTCCCTTTCTGTGTATGTTATGTGGACGACATACTTATGTTCTCCTCCTCAAAAGAGGAACACCTCCGTCACCTGCGCATCGTGCTCGACCGCCTGCAACAAAACGGCCTTGTAGTCCGGTACGACAAGTGTACCTTTGGCGGCAACGAAGTGTCGTTCTTAGGGCACCGTATCACTCCTGAAGGAGTCCATCCCCTCCCTGAGAAGGTAGCAGCCGTTCAGAACTTCCCCGCGCCCTCGACCGTCAAAGCTCTGCAGGAATTCTTGGGCATGATCAATTATTATCACCGTTTTCTGACAGCCATTGCCACCACTCTTGCTCCCCTCTACACCTCCCTCAAGGGCAAACCAAAGGACCTGAAGTGGGGTCCCCTTCAAGAAGCAGCCTTCGCCAATGCAAAGAAGGCCCTATCAACTGCTGCGGCTCTCACTTTTTCAATCCCACACGCCCCTCTTCTTCTCTCCACCGATGCCAGCGACGTCGCTATTGGTGCAATACTCGAGCAGGTGGTCAAAGGCTCCCCCCGCCCATTGGCCTTCTTCAGCAGAAAACTGTCCTAGGCAGAATCCGGTTATTCTACCTTCAATCGAGAATTGCTGGTGGTGCACTTGGCTGTCCGTCACTTTCGCCATTTCTTAGAAGGTACGCCCTTCGTCATTTGCACAGACCACATGCCTCTGGTGCACGCCTTCACTCGACAGTCTGACACCTGGTCCGCCCGTCAACGCCGACATCTCTCTGCCGTGGCTGAATACAATTGCACCCTCCAATACGTCCCTGGGAAAATGAATCCCGTTGCCGATGCCCTGTCAAGAAACACGTTGGCTGCCATTCAACTAGGATTGGATTACAACGCCCTGGCTGAAGCCCAACGACAGGATCCAGAGTATCAAGCTTGTAGGACATCCTGCACATCCCTCCGTTGGGAAGACTTTCCCCTCGAAGACCCCAACACCACCCTCCTCTGTGACGTCAGTACTGGTAGACCGCGACCTTGAATTCCTGCTCCCATGCGCCGACAGGTGTTTGATTTCATTCACGGCCTTTCACATCCCTCGTTCCGTTCTACTGCACAGCTGCTGAAGGCAAAGTTCATTTGGCACGGCATTTCTAAGGATGCTAAGGATTGGGTCCGCGCCTGTACTTCTTGCCAAACTACCAAAGTACATCGACACACGGATTCAGGAGTGGGCACCTTTCCTCAACCTCAGCGTCGTTTCGCACACATTCACGTCGACATTGTAGGCCCCCTACCCACATCACAAGGACATCGTTACCTGTTTACCGTCATCGACCGCTCCACTCGTTGGCCTGAAGCCATTCCCATGGAAACTGCAACGTCTTCCTCATGTACATCTGCCTTACTCTCTGGATGGATTTCAAGATTCGGTATCCCTGAGCATATTACTTCTGACAGGGTAACCACTTTCACCTCTCAATTGTGGACGTCATTAGCGAATCTCCTGGGCATCACCCTACATCAGACAACGGCCTACAACCCCGCTGCCAATGGAATGGTTGAACGTTTTCATCGCACCCTCAAAGCAGCTTTGATGTCCCGCTGCAAGGATTGCAACTGGTATACTCAGCTTCCCTGGGTCCTCCTGGGACTAAGGACCACTCCTAAAGACGCCCTCGACGTCTCGGCAGCTGAAATGGTGTATGGCGACCCGTTGGTCGTCCCTGCCGAATTTTTTCCTTCTACAACCTCCTCCGATGATCTCCAGCGCATACGTCACGTCGTGGGAAAATTTACTCCGTGCCGCCAGACTTACAAGCCCCCAGCGAAGCATCACATACCAACGGACTTGCACTCTGCAACGCACGTCTTCCTGCGCAACGACACCAGCAAGCCACCACTAACGCCCCCTTACACGGGCCCTTTCCTTGTGATCCGATGCAGTCCGAAGGCATTCCTCCTAAACATTCGGGGCAAAGAAGACTGGGTCTCCATTGATCGTCTAAAACCTGCTTATCTTCTGTCAGATGACCCGCCTACAGTTCGCCTCTCTAGATCAGGGCGCCCTATTTAACATGTACAGTATGTCATTTTTAGGGGGGAGCCATGTACCAACCGTGTGTCACACAATTGTACATAATTCCTTTTGCATATATTATGCTTGTATCTTCGCTCTTCCCTCGCACTAAACGAACATGAAAATTCATGTCTGCTGTTTTCCTCTGTAACATTGTCTGTCTTGTTAACTTGTTATGTCCTGTTGCATTGAGGTTTTGTATATAGAGAGTGTTCTATAATAATATAACTCAGTTGATTGCTTCCTGCCTTTGAGTTCACAACCCTCTCTCGGCACCGTCACAAGCCATATTGCTAATGAAAGGTAATCTCTAAACAAACCAAAAATATATCAAAATTCCCCTAAAATAAGAGACAATTTTCCCCTAGCATTTTTCAAGTCTTAATTACGTGTTAATTATATCTTCTAGTTATAATGGGCTATGTAATTTCCCCTGGGAATTTTTGTAGCCATAAACAATAAAATGTAGCTTAAATCTTCAAATAAATTTTCAAAACTTGTCCTCGAAATCCCCAGATTTTCCTTATTTGGGGACAATTTCCCCAGAAGCAGACGCCATGACACAAGACCTAAAACAAATCTATATGCCAACAAACCTAAATACAAAATATCATATTGAAAATCCTATCTAAATAATAATTTGAAAATATTTTACGATATTAATAATAAATATAATTGGTTTTATGATATATTTATATATTTCTTTAAGTATTTATATACTGTTTAGGCTTGGGATCTAAAGAAATTCTATGGACACCTATGAACAGTTAAAAACAGCTTAAATGGCGAAATGTTTTTTATAACTATTGTACAAAATTTCAAATTATGTCTATTAAATATTATTTTTACAAAATATATAGTAAATGAGTTCCAAACACTAGTAAAAATAGATATTTTATATCAACAATTCACCATTTATCTTTAAAGTTCTATATATTGAAGGTTCATTGCAAGTATCAGTTGGTAAAATCAAAATTAGCTGATTTTTAAGCAAGACCTCTGGTCCAAAATGAAAAATAATATATGAATAAACCGCAGTGAAATTTCAAGTGAAATTACCTTAGATTTTATCTAAGATTAATTTTGATCAAGAAACACTGGTAAAAAGCAATATGTTTATTAAAATTTTGAATAATTTGTGTTTTGATAAATCCTCAAGGGAAAATAACGACTCTGACGAAAGTTAAAATAACCTTAAACAATAATAAGAGCATAAAGGGTAACTGGCAACTTCTAATGTAAACAATGGAGATATTGTCTTTGATATCTTGCAAATATTTACCAATTTTTGTCAAAAAACTTCATATTTAGAAATAATAGAAATATCCTAGTTTGCTTACAGTCTTAATGCATCAAGACAACTTAATTTATATGAAAATAAATACATTAAAATAGAAAAGATAGAAACTCATGCTCTAAGGACTGCCTAATATATAACTATCATTTTGACTTTTAATTTTACAAAATAAAACAAACTTTAATCACAATAAACTTAAAATATTATTAAATAGTTTATTATATGCTGAAAATTGTTATAAACTATCTTTTATTTGTAAAATATTTAGAATTAAAAGGTATTTTGCTAAACTTGTTGGTAAAATCTGAAACAGAAGAATAGTCTTCTTTTGCCAAATCTTATAAGGAAAACACCTTTATCATTTCTCTTTTATTTTGGAATAAAAACAATTATTATTATGGATAAAAATATTGAAAATCCATTATTTTATCACAATAATTTTATCTGCAATTTTCATCTTGATGTTTTATGGAGGATAAAAATAGAAATCTCTTGTTGCATACTTTAATTTTAAGATCAAAATCTGCCAACAAATTTCTATTCTAATTTAATTTGTCTGGGACACCAATACTAGGTTGGTTTACTGTGAGCGATAAGACAAAAGTCTCACACCATCACTAATCTGCACCAGGTGAAAGGCTCGCTTTCACCACTGACACCACTAGCCCTTCGTATAGCTGCCAGGTTCTCCCAGTAACTCTGAAGAGCTAGAGCGCTCTTATGTTGGAACGTGAGAATACTTCTGAAATGCCTGGATACATAAACTACCAGGCTAGGACAGCACGTTGCACTAGCGACTGCATCTGCTGAAATGCCAGAAGGATCAACACTAAACGAGATCAGCAGGAGATAAATGCAAGTATACCTCTCAAGTGAAAGACTCGATTCCACTTTAGTGGCAGAGAGCAAAGCTTAGCGATTTGATTGCTGACCAAGTCAGGCGATTGGTCATAAAGCATCTGCTTTCAAAAAGTAAGGCTGAAACGTTGGATCAACAACTCTCGTTAGGACACAAGGTGCTCGTTTGCATCCACCGACAGATCAGCAAACACAGAACAGATGGGACAGACTTCCTCTCAAGGGGATTTTTTATCCTAAGACTTCAAAGAAGTCTAACTCCATGGCAGTAAAGGTAAGTCCCTAGCAACAGTTGCTCACCTTTAACCAATTAATGGAGTCCTGAGTATAATCACGTCGCCAACTTGAATTGGAAGGCGAATGAATTACAGACTGCTGGAAAAGAAGCAAAGGGGTGTATAGAGTAATAAGACAGAGGAGACATTTAAGTTTGTATGAGACATATGATACAGTAAAGCTGATAAAAAAAACAGAAGGCTTTTATTCAAGAATTTCAGGGAGGAAATGAAAGTAGGTTGAGATGAGGACCAAAGTGTAGGCAGTGAAGTTAAAAGAAGAGCTGGAAGAGATGAGACAAAACATCTCAGGGAAAAAAATGAGTAGCAGCACTTGTTTTTAGGTCATTCATTCCACAGAATTATATTGATAAAATATCCTTGAGAAAGGAAAATAGGAAGAAAGTATCACTCAACAGGAGGGATGGGTCACACATAACATGAAAGGAAGAAACCCAAAGATAGACAGAACATTTTTGTAACATCATGAAAAAGATATAAGAGGATAATCTGATAGATATATACCGTTAATAATTCTTTTGCCCTGTGGTAGGAGTGTAAGAATACTACTACTGTATATTCTATGTGTAGTAGAAAGGAATAAATGGACATCTGCTGTCTTGTGGTCTTGCTTTTTAGCAAAAGATGAGGCCCACTGCCAATAACTGTGGTTAAGGACTGCAAGATCATGCGATCGTAACAACCCTCTGCCAAGTGGAGATGGAACAGACACTGATGCAGGTGAGCACACTAGTGACAGGGGGGTTATTTTACTAAATAGTAAAAGTGCATAATTCCAACACTCCTTTTGATAGGAGTATGTTAGTTAAGGCAAACTCAAAACTTATAGTAATTCCTTGAGAGGAACATAGTTCACTCTTATTACCAGTCTGAGCATCAAGATCCCAGGTTGCATCCCGAGATATACCAGGTCTTGACCTGGTTGCAGAGAGAACTTCTCATGATTTACCATAGCCTCCAGATCATGGTAAAACTCGGAGTTTTTCTCGATGAAAGAAAAGGATCTCCATCGAGTCTGCTAGAATCAGCCAATCGTCTAGGTAACAAAGTAGACAACTGCTGTGAGACTAAGTTGCCACTAAGGAGAAGACCCTCGGGAACACCTGGGGGGCTGTGGTCAGGCAAAAGCATAGCACCTTGAATTGGTACATCCGGTTGTTGCAGAGAGAAATTCTCATGATTTACCATAGCCTCCAGATCATGGTAAAACTCGAGGAGTTTTTCTCGATGAAAGAAAAGGATCTCCATCGAGTCTGCGAGAATCAGCCAATCGTCTAGGTAACAAAGTAGACAACTGCTGTGAGACTAAGTTGCCACTAGGGAGAAGACCCTCATGAATACCTGGGGGGCTGTGGACAGGCAAAAGCATAGCACCTTGAATTGGTACATCTGGTTGTTCAGGATGAATCTTAGGTACTTCCTTGAAGACGGATGGATAGGGATCTGGAAGTATGCGGATTTTAAAACTAGTTTTATAATGAAGTCCTTTGGTCTGACGGCCTACGTGATTATTTCTGTGGTCTCCATCTTGAAAGCAGTCTGCTGGACAAACTCGTTCAAGGCCGAGAGATTGACGACTGGTTTCCAGCCTCCAGATATCTTTTCTACAGGAAAGGGTCGACTGTAGAAGCCTGGAGACCTGTCTAGGATCTCTTGGAAAGCATTCTTCTCTAGCATGGTCTGAATTTTGGCATGAAGGGCCTGTTCATTCAAGGATTCCTTCACATAGGAACCTGACATCACTGGATGTCAGGTTAGAAGAGGGAAAGAGAGAGAGAATGGGACAAGGTGTACCTTTCGGAGGATGGACCAAGGTTCGGCCCCGTGAAACATCCACCTTTGCCACTTACTCTGTAGGCATCCTCCCATCAGTGGGATGGTGAGAGAATTAGCCCCTTAGCGGGACCAGTCACATATACCTCGTGACCCTCTAGCCTGAAAGCGCTTTTTGGGGCCCAGCTTTAAGAGGCAGCCTGCTTTGGGACATTTGCCTTTCTCTTGTGCCCCTGCCATCTTGTAAGAGACGACCTCTGTGGCGGTGGTGCTGAGGAGTATGGACGTGATGTCATTGCCTGAAGGAAGAGGAGGTCTTGGTTAGCCTTCCTTCACTGCTCTGCAACTGACTCGATGTCCTTCACGTTAAATAGGAGTGACCGTTCATCGAGTCATTGACAGGCTTAAGAGCTTTTCTCCTTGGCACCTTCTAGAATTTTGAGGTGACGGTATCACACCTTCTCAAAACCCACTTGACTCACTGGCTGAGAACATTATGGGCTAGGAACTCCACCATTCTGGTGCCTAAGAGAAGGATAGAGCACATCACTTCTCTCTTCTGCTCGGTGAAGTCTTCATTCATGAAGGGGTATGCCATTGATCCCAACCACTAGTTCAATCATGAAAAGCACTTCTCAACCCACTTTATATTTGCAGCGTCTGCCACTGTGATAGTCACCAACAGGGATGGAGGTCTTTCAAGGATCGAATTCTGGCTTAAGGCAAAATTTGCAGGATCCAGAGGTGGGGTGGGGAGGAGCGATGGATTGTCATCTACAATTTCGCAGTATTTCCTCTTGTCATATATACAGCTGAGGAAGTAAACGAGATAGGCTTAAAAACCTGAGGGACTGGGAAACTCGCGCCACCCTAGACCATGGCAAAGCTACCTTAGTCTTGCTGAGGTATCATGAAAGAGTTCGAGAACAGTACCCTTTCACTTGTGGGAACATCATCTGGATCTCCCAAAGAGTTGATCTTCCTTATGCAGTATAAGACCTGCAGAAAGACGTGGTCCGAGTCATTCTGTTCCAAGAGAGAGATCATTGGACTAGCAGACACCAACAGCAAGCCATCAGAATGTTCCAAGACATCGTCAAAGGAATCTTTAAGCCCCTAGCTCACATCCATAAAAACCCGGGTGGGTCAAAGTAGTCAACTATGAATCTAGCAGGACTTGAGACCTAGGAGGTAAGCTGCAGTCCTCTGGACTTGAAGCGGCCAATCTGGGATCAATAATGCCTTTCTGAGAATCTGGAATTTCAGATGTCGAGTGCTATTCTTCAGAATGGTCTATATGTCCTATCTCTCTCACAGCCGAGTGGTAAAGGTCGTAAGGTGCAAAGACGACTCCTTCCTCCCAGCCTCTTTAGGTTGTATGACCTTCGGTGGTATGGGAGGAGGAAGTATTACTTCTGCAGTTAGAGTGAGAGGTTCGGGTTGATCCAAGTCCATCTCTAGCCATTGCTAGTCCTAGGGTGATGAGAGTTGTCTGGGGGTGGATTTGAATGTCATTGTCCCTGTTTCTTCTTCTGAGACTTGAGCAGGATAATGCCCAGTCTCTCCCACTCATGGCCAAGGCCGGTGTTGGAATGCATAAGGTACCTAGGGGGTTACAACAGAAGGTACTTGGGTCACAAGTTTAGCAAACCAAGGTGTATCCTTCATTATGGAAAGGATGCCCTTTGGAGCGCTGCTCAAGTGCTTCCTTCCCTTGTCAAGTGTAAGAAGGAAAGGGCAAGCACGACCAACTGACCTGTCATGTTCATCAAGAATGTTCACTTTCATAGGAAGGTGAGTACGCTCTACACAAGCATTGCAAATAAGCGCACCCTCACCAACTGACTAAGTAGGGTGAAAAGTAGGGTGTGTCACCCTTATGAGTGTGATTGCTGCACCACAGAATAGTGAAGTGAACGTTAGCGAGCAACTGTAGAGGCATGAGCAGGTAAGGTGGCAAGCACCTGTGTTTATGCTCTCACTGTCGATGCATGCCGAGATGGTGAGCGAGTGCACCCTACTAAGGTAGCTCGTACTGTACTCATGGTATTTGCATTTCCAAAGCATAATATATTGGCGAGTATGCCTGTACTAATCCACAACTGTCCTCATTCGAGTGCCGAGGCAGGACGAACAAACGGTGGAAGAGCAGAAGCAGAAGCTGCTACAGCTAGGAGCACAAGATGCTCCTTCAGTACATTACCTATGGAGTCTCAAGGGAGAAGATTGTAGTCAACCCAACGGGAGGCAGGTGTGTGCTCCTGATGTGTCCCTGAGTGCAGAACCTCTAGCAGCCATTGCTTAGAGGGGTTTCCCGAGTGCCACAGGGAAGGCCGCAGCTGCCACTTTGCCGAAGTCCTAGTGTCCTCAAAACCATAAGGTTGTCTGGGGGTCAAGCAGCCACCACTCTTTCTCGACCGATCCCCAGATGAAGCCAACTGAACAGAGTCGGCGTGGATGGAACGATTGATTGAATGATTGATTTAAAGTTTTCAGGCATCCCGACATCTAAGGTCATAGATGCCGATATCATTTATTTTATATAAAATTTAGAAGAATATTCAATTAAAACCATAAAGTTGAATGTCAATATACAAATTAGATAGTTTTCAAAAGACCTGCTTCTGAAATAAATCTAAAAATGTCACTTGCATTGTGGGATACATCATGTCCAAGAATCTTGGCAAGGATGAACCTGCCATCCTCACCTCAAGCCTCAAACAAATATCTATTCCTTAAGTTATTATAATTGGGGCATTCGGTCAACAAATGCCTCATTGTTAGGGGTACTAAGCAGTCATCACGATACGGTTGGTGTTGGCCCTTCAGCAGAAACTCGTGTGTCAACCGTGTGTGACCAATACGGAGACGACAAAGACAAGTCTCCCATTTTCGGAGCATCATGTTATACCTCCACGGACATATGATATTTGTTACTTCTCTCATTTTGTTGCCATCTAGACTATCCCAGTGCTGTTGCCATTTATTGCAAAGCAATTTCTTGATGTTAGGTAGGAAATCATTACACGGAATGGGATATCTTCTTGGCAGCAACTCGGATGCAGCATTCTTTGTCAGTGAATCTGCCTTCTCATTCCCAGACACACCTACATGTGCTAGAACCCAACAAAATCGAACCATTATACCTCTCCGTCCAATAATAAAAAGCCATTCTAAAATCTTTAAAACTAGTGGGCTACTAGAATCAAAAACTTCTAAAGCTTGAAGGACACTCCTTGCATCACTAAAAATTGTAAAATTACCCTCCTTCTCCAAAGCTATTTTCTCAATAGCTTTTAATATGCCATACAGTTCAGCAGTAAATATGGAAGCTGTTAGGGGAAGTGCACCTCTAAAATTAAAACCATTACTATGTACTCCAAATCCAACGCTAGCATCAGATTTGGAGCCATCAGTATATATAAAAGTCGATCCTCCATGTTCTTCAACATGTTCCATAAAAAGAGATCTGGCTTCTAGATCAGTCATATCCTTCTTAACTCCAATAAAGTATTTACAAAAAGATATCTCTGGTTATTTCCTTGGAGGCGTTGATGATACCTTGAATGGAAGTACCTTACTTCTAAATATATCCAGACTGTTTAATAATCATTTCACCTGAAAGCCAAAAGGTTGAGAAGATTTTGGGTGCAACTCAAAGTATGATGTGTGTCTTACAAGGCTTACAGTCTGAAAGGCTAAAAAGTTAGGGAGTCTTTGCAATCTAAACCAATATTGAATAATGGAAGACATTCGGTAAAGGTCTAAAGGTAACTCCTGCATCAACAAGGAGACTTGGGATAGGTGAGGTTCTAAATGCTCCCGTGGACAATCTTATACCTGTATGATGCATTGAATCTAATATTTTTAACCGGCTTGGGGTGGCTCAAGAGTATATTTCACATCCAAAACTAATTTTGGAAAAAATCAAGGCCTTGTATAATTTTAAAATAGTATTGCGGTCTGCCCCCCATGATGTATGGGACAATACTTTTAAAAGATTCAGAGCCTCAATACATTTAGCTTTTAACACTTTTAGGTGAGAAACCCATGTAAGTCTACAATCAAATATCAAACCTAAAAATTTAGCTTCCCCTACACATGGGATCCGTTGACCTTTAATGTATATATCCGGGTCTGCATGTGCTCCCCGGATACGACAGAAATGTACAATAGTAGATTTACTTGTTGAGAACTTAAATCCATTCATATTGGTCCAATGGATAATTTTGTCAATTGAGAGTTGTAGTTTTCTCTCAACCATTGCCATTCTAGCTCCAGCAAATGATATGGATAGATCATCCACAAATAATGTTGAGAGAATATCTCGGGGAATGGCTGAGGATATCTCATTAATTGCTATGTGCAAAAAGGGTTACATTCAGCACACTACCCTGAGGAACTCCTTCTTCCTGGCATTTACTCTCTGATAGAGTTTCCCCCACTCTCACTTGAAAAACTCTATTTGAAAGAAATGCCTGAATAAATAGTAGCAGCTCTCCTCTCAATCCCAATTCATGAATTGTTTTAAGTATACCATATCTCCAAGTGTTATCATATGCCTTTTCAAGGTCAAAAAAGACTGTCACATGGTGCTGTTTGGAAGCAAACGCTTCACAAATAGAGGACTCAAGTCTTATCAACACGTCAGTCGTTGAGTGCATTTTTCTGAATCCACATTGAATCGGTGATAAAATACCCTTCTTTTCAAGGTACCACATCAGCCTTGAATTGACCATCTTCTCCATGATTTTACATAAACAAGATGTCAATGCAACAGGTCGGTAGTTTGCTGCTAAAAACTTGTCCTTACCGGGTTTTAAAAAGGCTAAAATATTGGCTAGTTCCCAAACACTTGGATAACTATGATCATGCCATATTCTATTAATAACGCTTAAAATAAATAACTTTTATTAAAGTGTACATGTTTAATCATTGCATATGGAATTCCACCAGGTCCAGGGGCTGTATCGTTACAAGTGGAAAGTGCCGAATCATATTCTCTTTCAGTGAAAGTTGAATTATATGACTCTTCCCTTCCTGTTGCAAAATATAACATTTTCTTTTCTTCAATGCTCCTGTACTGGTGACCAGGAGCTGCTACACTCTTGCGTGATACATTTGAAAAATGGTCAGCCAGGGCATTGCTACCTTGATTTCCTTCAGTCACATGCTGACCATTCACTTTCTACACTGGTGGTGGGTTTGGGGTGAATTTGCCTGCAATCTTATTTTACTTTCCTCCATACAAAAGATGGTGGTGTTCTATTAATGGAGGAAACAAAAGCCACCCAAGATTGGCGTCTAGCTTCTTCCATGGCATGACGGAACTGTGCTCTACACTTTTTGTATATTATCAAATTTTCATCTGTACGGCATCTACGCAATCTAGTCAGAGGTTTTCTGGTGGCTCTGTGCAAGGCTGTTAATTCTGAAGACCACCACGAGACTGGTCGTCTTTTGAATAGTCCTGTGGTTTTGGGAATTGAATTGATTCCTGCTGTATGGAGAGTTCCATTCAGTAGGTCTATGGCATCATCAATACTTTCAAACTGTTCTGCACTCCCTTCAATTTCACTTAGCTCACAAAATTTAACCCAGTCTGCCTTGTCAAGATTCCAAGGTACCTGTCTGAACATGGGAGTGTGTGGGCTCTCCTGTATTAAGGAGTCCCACATCCTCATTCTCCACAATTGATGAGATAATACTGCCCCTTGCGTTTGCCAAAACATCACCCCATACAGGATGTCTACCATTCATATCTCCCAGTAGGAGAAATGGTTGAGGGAGTTGTTGAATGACCTCTGCTAAATCATCATATAGAATATTATCATTTGGAGGTAAGTACAGAGAGCATATTGTATATTTTCTTTCTAAATCAATTTGTACAACCACTGCCTGCAGGGTTGTACGTATAGACATGGGTATTTGGGGAACATCTCGACGAACGCACATGAGACTTCCGCAATGGCTCCCTGCTTTATGATTATATGGTGTTCTATAGCTAACATACTCTCGAGTACTAGGAGTGTTAGCATCAAGCATACTTTCCTGTAGACATACAATTATTGGGGAATGTTCATGAATTAGGAGCTTAAGTTCTTCAAATTTCGCCCTTAAACCCTGACAGTTTAATTGCAAAATGTAGAAAACTATGGATTATTTCTGGAAGACATCTTGGATGAGGTCCTCCCAATAGCTGTTTTTAATCTAACATTATTTCCAGTAGGTTTCTTCAGAGATGGTCTTGTTATGTTAGGTTTTACGTTTGTGTTTTTCTTTGTATCCTTTTGATTTATTTGTTGAGGTGGATGGTGGACCTCAACTTAAATTTCTGATTTATTTAAATTGTCTTCTGGTTGATCAGAGGCATCAACAGACAAAACATCATATTTATTTGATGCCATAACTCTAATATTTCTTATGGAAGGGGGTGAGAGAGATGGAGGTCTCTCTCTTTTACGATTAATAGGTTGTGAGTTACCAAGTTTTTGTACCTTCCCCACTACAGGTACACCTGATAACTTGGTTTCAGGTGGAATCTCCATTAAATCAGGCAAGGATATGGCCTGGGAGAGGTTAGTACTATCCTTTGTAATGGGGGACAAGAGTTTGATAGTGGTGGGCAATGTCTTTTTGTTGATACTCAATGATAAATTTTTAGGAGGAGATATTCTTGTCTTATTATGCAGCACTTTATCAATAGATGGTGAATTCCTTTTTCGAGAACTACCTACAGTAGTAGGTGGGTGAGATTATTCTCGAGGAACTTTTTCTCCTGTTTTTAATGTCTTTGCATAGGTATTAGATTTATTTAATAATCTCTTGGCATGCCCCACGCTTACATGTTCAATAATTAATTTAATGAGGGCAGCCTCTTCTAACTTATAAAACTGGCAGCTCCTATCATTTGATTTATGATTAGAGTTGCAGTTTAAGCATCTTGCCTCAAGTGTACATTCCCCACGGTAAATATTGGAGCAAGTATTACAAATTTTATCATTCTTGCAAACTTTGGAAGGATACCCAAATTTAAAGCAATTAAAACATTGCAGTGGCTTCTGCTCAAAAGGTTGAACTCTAATCCTTTCATTTTCTATGTCTATATGGAAAGGTACATCAGCATCCTGGAAAGTAAGAACAATCATTGATATTCCAGGTACTTTCTGTACTTTCCACACTGATAGTGGACACATAGCCAATATCTCCTCTTTGGTAAATTCATATAGATCCCTATTGAAAACCACTCCCCTTCCATAGCTAAAGTTTAGATGGAGTTTGATGTCCAATTTTATGTCATCATTTGCTGTCTTCAGATTGGACAATATAACAGACTGTGTGTATGACTTGGCCTTTATCAAGTAATTTTTCTTTCCGAATCGAAATATATCTCCAGGTGCGATCATTCCTACCTTCCTCTGAAAAAATTTGCAGATCTTGAAATAATTTTCTGTACCTCCTGTAGATTGAGCAAGAAGCCACATTGGTGGTTTTGGCTTTCTTTGGGATGGCATATCTACCTCTATATCTCTATCAACCCAGCCTACTGGTCTGTAGACATCCAGATCTTTAGGGAGCACCCTCAATACTCATATTACCTACTTTAATATTAACAATGTTACGGCTTGCATTAGATGCTTCCTCATGACAATTAAATGATAACCAAGAATTCCAATTATCATCTTGAAGTTTCATTCTAATTTCTTTTGTTAATCCGTAACACTCAAATATTTTATGTAGGACATCATAATTAGCTTCTAATAAGATTTGGGTAATGTGCAGGACATTCGGTTTTCCTGTGTTGCCCAAATTACCCTTTTTTCAAATATTTAAAGAATAGTCCTTTTTATTTCCTACGTCGTCAACGGAATTTTCTTTAAATGTATTGTCAGAGGTCGTCAACAGGGCCGGGGGCGAGTCAGCATATCCATAAGAAAAAATAAAAGAGAAGTGTGATATTTTAAACAGTTTGATTCACCTGCTTGAGAACATTAAGGCATCACATGTTGGGAAGGAAATTTGCAATCTCCACTACTGGCACAGTGAGAGTATACTTCCCAGATGGTCCACTCCATACCCTACCCGAAGGATAGCATCAAAACACATATAGAGGCACAAGTGTTTGCTGAACCTGCCTGTTAGGACTGAGACCAAGAAACTATGGAATCATCCTCCCCATATCTGTAATGACGGGCTTCCGGCCAAAAGTCGAGAGTCCTACCCCAAGCATTAGATCCCCCTGGATTCCGAAGACCAAACACTTGAGAATAGTTCCGGCAAAAAGGTACAAACCATCTTTGGGATGGCTAAGATCATCCAATACTCTCACATATAGCTTTGAGCACAAACACCTCCCAACCATGACACTTTTCCCATTCATCAAAGCAGGCAGCAATACCGGATGTAGAAACATCCGCCCAAGTGGCAATAACAGATGTAGAAACATCCATGACATAAAAAAAAAAAATAAAAACATACATATATATGTAAATATATACACATATACATATGGGAAATTTTACTTATAGGGTTGGGACAGCAACATGAGAGAAAGTTTATAATATTAGGAGAAGGTTGAAGTAATATAAAGAGGAAGAAAAAGATGAGAACGAGAGAAATTTAGATTCAAACTGGGGGAGCAATTTCTCCAAGTTCGAGAGCCCTCTTGCCCATCACCAAGTTTCAGCACAGGAATAGAATGCCGTGCTGAAGCTCATTGACTTCATCAAGGCATTCTCTCATTATGAGGGTGGATGGAACGAGCCAACGGAATAAGACACTGGAACTTTTTCACCTTTGGGGATGATCCCGAAGAAGAAGAGTCCCTTTTGGCTTCTTCCGCTGACTACCGAACCACTCCTGACAAAAATCACAAGGAGACTCCTACAAACAGGAGTGACCTCTGCACACAGGACAAAGGGCATGAGGATCTATCTCCAGGGCTGACGACATAAAAGTGCCACAAGGTCGACCTTCCACACCAGGACAAACCCACATCGTCGAGCCTCACAATACACTCACTCCTGATTAAGAAAAATAATTTCTAAAGAAAAATCGTTTTTAATTTAAAGTTTTAGGACAATTTGTATTATTCTTAAGTAATAGGCTCTACTGAGCCAAAATAAAAAGTGACGTCATACCATCGGTGTTTGCGTGAGCAGGGAGGCTGGTTTACCCCTCGCAAACTAGCAGTGGGTGGTTATACCATGCTAAAAAGTCATTTGGCTGGTTTCAGTTTTCACTAAGATACATATTCACTATAAATAGAAAAGGGGTTTGTATTAGGTGTTGGAACAAATCATGAATCAGTTGAATTTTACATTAATAGCTTTATACATTTCACCCAGCTAAGTCAACCTTTCTCCAAAGATTGGGAGCCAAAGATTGTGTGTATATAAGAACATATCAATTCCTGCTTAAATCATTACAGTATACCAGTGAAATGTAAAGAAAATTTTGTTGATCATAGGTACAGAGTACAGTAAAGTATTTGCTAAATATTATGAACACAATATTTTTGTGATATACAATTTTGCTTGACCTCATTAGAGATTAACAAGTTCAAATGTAAAGTGAAAAATTGTCTGTTTTCAAAATCCATCTTCAACAAGATCAGGTTACTTTTATAAACAAAACAAAAATTACGTTAATTTGTTGGAGTAAACATAGTGATAACTAATTACCTAAATTGTTTCCCAATGTGGAGTAAACTGTGTAGCCATGTCCCCTACATTATTATAACGGAATCATAATAAAATCTAACTTTTTGGCCTCAAGCCATGTCGTCCTGATGGAAGCTTCCTATTGGCAGCTTTCTAAGGGATATTTGGCTACAGTGATACTCCCAGAGAATTGACCATAGGTCTCCAGAATTCTAACTCCTGGCGCAAGTATCCTTAAAATTTTTCTTAAAGGATATTGCATAATATCAGGGGACGTATTTCTTGATCCGACACATGGCAATCTTCACCCCGAATAGAGTTTTCGCTCTGAGGGGGAAGAGTGGCAAAATTGAAGGGGAGCCGTCATCAAGGTTACCCAGTGGATCCCCTTCCCTTACTAATACAGGATCCAAAATGGCTACCCATTCCTTGTTTTATAGCGCTTAATGCACGGCGTACTCCTGCTTGCTCTGGTGTTCTAGACTGCTATTTCGAGGATTTTATCATGCATTCTCCAGCATCTTCTGCCTCTGGAAAGGAGGACCAGAAACTAAAATGTGTGGTGATTGTACTGTAACCACAAAAGTAGGAACTTTTGTGGTCACACTATGTGCAGGTCTCATACTGCCTGCATAGTGACAACCGAAACCTTGAAGTATTGGGACCCCAAGGACTGTAACGTCTGCTCGACCTTGGTGACCGAGGGTTTCGGCGACCCCAAGTTGACGGAGTCAAGGGATGCAGCACGTTAGAAGCTTCGGAAATGGGTACGACGGTTCCAAAAGAACTCTCCTGGACCGTACCTCCCCAACGATAGAATGCGAAGCTTTCTGTTCCCAAAGGCAACAGCTCATGTCGTCGTACCCCAGGCACGACCCGGGCCTCCCTGCGTCCAGATCACAGTCGAGGCTAATGTCAGTGAAGCCTTGCAAGGCATGGACATCCACCAGGAGAAAAGGATGTCTGAAATGTCCACAGACACGGAGAAGGATCTTCTTCGAGACGACTCTGAAGAAGATGAGGACTACGACTCGACAGAAGCGGAGGAGCCCCTTCTGCCTGTGCCGGCAGTAGAGCTGACACCATCTACGTCTTCGGCTCCTACCCCTTCATTAGACGCAATGGGTCATGCAGTCTTGGCCCACATTATCACTCCAATGGAAAATCTACATAAGGAGAACGTAGATTTGAAAGAAAAGATGACGAGAGAGTTCCGCGAAACGACTCGGATCATTACTTCCCGAGGGTCTCACAAGCGACCCAGAGTGAAGGACCTGCCACCCTGCTACGAGTCCAATCCCTGGAGATATGCAGAGTTCATGCCAATCACGAACGGCAAACTCTACATCTCGGAGAAGTTGGGAGCCGTCCACCTGGACAACATTGAACTTTGGCCTAACTTTGCGGCTTACCCGGAGTGCTTCATACGGCTGAAGAATGAGCCAGCGTCGAGAGAACAGATGGAACCAAAGGAGGTCATCGTATTCGATCACGACAAGGCACAGGCTCTCTTGACGAGTAGCCTGAAGAAGACAGGATACATTAACTCGAGAGTTTCTGCACTGAGCAAGAAACACCCTACCTTTCTTGCTCCTTCTTTGAGAGCCTTCCCCTTCACGTCGAAGGCTTTTCTGAGTGTCCTCAAGGCTGCTGAGGCAGGCAAACCATGCCCTACACTAGAAGAGTGTAGGCCTTTCTTTCTGGCCTTACCCAGAGATGAGAAGGAATGGAAGGAGGTCCACCTAACCTTCTCAGTAGCGAAGCTTGACGCAGATATTGCAGGACAGCAGTTCAGCGAGAACCTACCGAAGCTATTGGACTTTCTCTTTCGAAGGGAGCAAGAGACAAAGGAGAGGCTAGCCGCCTCCCTTTCCCTCCAGAACTGCATGGAGATGTGTGCAGGCAATGCCAGCACCCCAGATATGTTCACGGTCCTGGCCAAGATACACATGCCCACCCTTGTCAAGGACCTGTACGCCTTCGTGAAGGCCAGGAGGGCCTGTAGGGAGTTCCTTTTTGCTGGTGCAATGGTGAAACACAAACCCAGGAAGCTGATTTCTTCCAGTATCTGGGGTAAGGACATCTTCCCAAAAAAAGTGGTCCAAGAGGTAGTAGAGAAAGCCGCCACGGAGAATAGGAACCTTCTCCAAAAGTGGGGCATCTCTTCAAAGAGGAAGTCTTCCCCGGATGCTGGTCCCCAACCCAGGAGGAAGACAAAGAAGCCAAGACTACCTTCACGGCCTGCTCAGCAACATCCCACGGTCACCATGACCGCGATGCCCAAAGTCACTCAGCAACAGACCACCTTCCAAATGGTGCCTCAACAGCTGGTTGCCCAGTCACCATCTTTCACCCAAGGGTTTGAGAGGCACACTACTACCTTTCGTCCAAAAGGAAGAGGATCTCGAGGGGGCTCCTCAAGAAACCCCAAACGAGGCAAGGGAGGACGCCGTCAGGGTGGCAAGCCCTCAGGACCATCTAGGCAATGAGATGCTCCAGGTAGGAGACTACTCCAACACTTTCGGGATCGTTGGACCATCGATCCCTGGGTCCAAAAATGGACTAGGATGGAAATGGAACAGATCTCCACCTTCATTTCCTCAGTTCTTCCAACACGCCACCCCCTTACTGGAAGAATACACCTTAGAACTCTTGAACAAGAAGGTTATAAGGAAAGCAAAGTCCATCAAATTCCAGGGAAGGCTGTTCTGTGTTCTCAAGAAGGACTCGTACAAACTCAGAGTCATTCTAGACTTGTCGCTACTAAACAAATTCATCGAGAACAACAAGTTCAGGATGTTAACCCTTCAACACATCAGGACCCTGTTACCGAAAGGGGCGTACAGAGTCTCAATAGACCTCGCAGATGCTTACTAGTACCTTCCAGTCAGTCGCCCCCTCTCCTTCTACCTAGGATTGAAGTTACACAAGACAAAGTATGTCTTCAGAGCCATGCCCTTCGGACTAAACAATGCCCCAAGGATCTTCACGAAACTTGTGGACGCAGTCGTACAACAACTACACCTAGAAGGCATTCAGGTAGCAGCATACCTGGACGACTGGCTGGTGTGGGCAGCATCCGAGACTGCTTTTCTGTAAGCATCCATGAAAGTGATCCAGTTCCTGGAACATCTGGGATTTAAGATCAACTACAAGAAGTCTCGCCTCTCTCCAGCTCAGGAGTTTCAATAGCTGGGAATCCATTGGAACTTGAAGTCACACCGCCTCTCTATTCCACCAAAGAAGAGGAGAGCGATCGCGGGTTCTATCAAGAGACTACTGAAATCCGACAGGATCTCAAGACGCCAACAGGTCAGAGTACAGGGCTCTCTCCAGTTTGCAGTAACAGACCCAGTGCTAAGAGCATAGCTGAAAGATGCGTCAGGAGTCTGGAGAAGATATGAGTCAAACACTCGAAGAGATCTACAGAGACCGGTACCGACCTTACTATGATCACTTCTCAAGCCGTGGTCGAAGGTCAAGAGCCTAACAAGGACCGTTCCCTTACAACCACCTCCCCCATCGGTGACCATCCACACGGAGGCCTTGACAGAAGGATGGGGAGGTCGCTCCCATCAAAGGAAAGCCGAAGGGACCAGGTCATCCCTGTTCAAGACCTTTCACATCAATATTCTGGAGGCCATGGCAGTCCTTTTGACGCTGAAGAAACTATCCCCTCACAGATCAGCCCACATCAGGCTGGTCTTGGACAGCGAATTGATAGTGAGATGTCTGAACCGACTAGGCTTGAGATCGCCCTACATCAACCATGTGATATTAGCCATCTTTCGTTTAGCGAAAAAGAAGAGATGGCATTTATCGGCAGTTCAATTACAAGGGTTCCGCAATGTGACGGCGGACGCTCTATCCAGAATGGTCCTTAGACGCAGACTCATTCTCCTTCATCTTGGAAAAAGTCCCAGAACTGCAGATCGACCTCTTCGCGACTAACGACAAGAAACTACCTCGATACGTAGCCCCATACAAGGACCCTCTGGGAGAGGCGACGGACGCCATGTCCCTCGATTGGAACAGATGAACACATATATACCTGTTCCCTCCAACGAATCTCCTACTGAAAGTCCTCAACAAGCTGAGATCCTTCAAGGGAACTGCAGCAGTAGTGGCCCCCAAGTGGCCCAAGAGCAATTGATTCCCTCTGGTGATGGAACTGAAGCTAAGGCTGGTCCCTCTACAGAACACAACTCTATCCCAATTGGTTCAGAAGTTGACTGTCTTCGCTTCATCAAAGAGCACCCAAAACCTTCATCTCATGATTTTCTCGCCTTAGCAGTCAAGAAAAGGTTTGGGATCTCGAGAGACAGTATATACTTCCTAGAAGAATACATGTCAAAGGCAACCAGAAGACAATACGAATTGTCTTGGAAGAAGTGGGTTGCTATTGTTGAAGCAAAAACGCCAAAAGAAATCTCAATAGACTTCTGCCTGTCCCTCTTCATCCACCTTCACGAACAAGGCTTGGCTGACACCACGATAACTACGAGTAAGTCAGCTTTGACTAGATCTCTTCTATACGCTTTCCAGGTGGACCTGGCGAACGAAATCTTCAACAAGATTCCAAAGGAATGCACTAGACTTAAACCAGCAGCCCCTTCGAAACCCATTTCAGGGTCTCTGGACAAAGTCTTACAATATGCTTCAACCTTGAACAATGAAGATTGCTTTTTAAAGGATCTAACACAAAAAGTGATATTCCTGTTCGCTATAGCCTCAGGGGCTAGAGTTAGTGAAATAGTAGCCCTATCAAGAGACGTGGGGCATATTCAGTTCACAGAAGTGGGAGAACTGAATCTCTTTCCCGATCCTACATTTATCGCCAAAAACGAGCTACCCACCAAAAGGTGGGGTCCCTGGAGAATCTGCCCTCTGAAGGAAGATGTCTCTCTATGTCCAGTAGAGTGTCTGAAGGTCTATCTTTGAAGAACTTCAAACTTCAGGGGAGGACAGCTCTTCAGGGGCGAAACCTCCAAATCAAACTTATCCCTAAAACAACTGAGGGCGAAGCTCACATACTTCATTCACAGAGCGGATCCTGATAGTACACCCGCAGGTCAGGATCCGAGAAAGATTGCTTCCTCGCTGAACTTTTTTTAGTATATGGACTTTGAGCGACTCCGCTCATACGCTGGTTGGAAATCCTCCACAGTCTTCTATAAACATTATGCGATGCAAGTGCACACCTTAAAACATTTTGTGGTGGCGGCAGGTAGTGTTGTGAAACCTGTCGTTTAGTGCTGCGATGAACAGTGAACCGTTTGGGACTGTCAGTTTGGGTGAAAAGGATTGTGCTTTACAGGTGCAGAATTGTACCAATGACACCCGTGCCATGTGTACACTTGTACGCAGTGTTGATAATTATCCAACATTCACAGTGAAATTATCTTAATGATTTTTCAACTGTTTTCGAGTGTCTTATGACTTTTCTTCCCTTTCAGGTAGAAAATATATCATCTTTTATATGTTGGATGTATAATTCTATTGCTAATTTTTAATTCACCATCTGTTACATTTAAGTTGTCTATTCAATAAATGTATAGTGTGTAATTGCGTCTAATTCGCCCCAAATGTAGTTGAATAAAATTTTACTTATTTTTCTAAATAAAGTTCATGCTTGAGGGTGAACAAAATATCTGAATGATATAAACATTTGTTCCTCTATAGATACAAACCTTGTTGCTTCTACTGTTGAGTAGGAAATTTCCCTGCAGGGGGCAGGAAGCCCTAACATTGTTCCATGCTTAGTGGTGATGACGTATAAAGGTATCGTCATATATTTCTGTGGTCTGGATGACCATATACAGTAGAGTCTGACTCAAGGTTGAGGCACTTATACAAACCCACAGATATAGTACTTTCAAGTAATTCTCTGGTAAACTTCCATCAGGACGACATAGCTTGAGGCCAAAAAACGGATTTTGAAGCAAAGCGAAAAGTCTATTTTTGGGTGAGATGGCCATGTTGTCCTGATGGACCTAGCCTCCTTTTCTAAGAAAAGATTAGGTAATAATCCCTCTATCTGTAGCACCATGCTTAATTGCTACAAGGAATGGGTAGCCATATTGGATCCTGTATTAGTACGGGAAGGGGGATCCACTGTGTAACCTTGATGACGGCTCCCCTTCAATTTCGCCACTCTTCCCCCTCAGAGCGAAAACTCTATTCGGGGTGAAGATTGCCATGTGTCGTATCAAGAAATACATCCCCTGATATTATGTGATATCCTTAAGAAAAATTTTAAGGATACTCGCTCCAGGAGTTAGAATTCTGGAGACCTATGGTCAATTCTATGGAAGTATCACTGTAGCCAAATATCCATTAGAAATCTGCCAATAGGAAGCTTCCATCAGGACGACATGGCGCCATCTCACTTAAAAATAAATTTTTCGCTTTGCTTCAAAGTCCGTTTTCACCCACTTGCCCCTGTGAGTTCAGAGCACCATGGCTTAAGCTCTTCTTCTTCTTTGAATATCCATTTGTTGACAGCCAATGTTTAAGATTTGGAAGTAAATTTCTCAAATTCTAAATACTTTCTGTCTTGAGACCTGTCCATTTAATAATACTGAAGTGTGAAAGGAACTAAAGTGTAAATGAAATAAGGACATTTCTTTAAAAATAATTTATTCAATTGTAAAATTCACATGAAAAATACAATATTTCAAATTAATAATTATTTGTTTTAAGTAAAGAATAATACAACATACACTTAAGTCACATACATGTAAGCAAAAAAAAAAAAAAACAGAAGAAATATTCAAAGTCAATTTACAACTTTACAGGCAAAAAAAAAAATTCCCTTTTCTTTATAGTCTAACTGACAAAAATATCAATCTAAGAAGAAATTCAAAGTAAGGTAACATTTTGTACTTAGGAAGTCTGAACTTTTCCTTAGAATTCAAACTGGAAAGGACACAAATCAGATAAGAAAACTAGTGTCAAAGTTTGACACATTATCAATGCGCAAGAAGAGGATACAAAAGGCAACTCTCTGAGTTTTGCACCACTAGCTCTGGCACAGTCTGTTCCAAGACTGTCATCAAGTCAAATATGGTTGGGTTGGCTGGAAAGATCATAGCCTCTCTACCATGGTCTTTCACTGTCTTGGGTTAGAGTTCCCTTGCTTGAGGGTACTCTCGGACACACTATTCTATCTTATTTTTTCTTCCTCTTGTTATGTTAATGTCTTTATAGTTTAATTAGGAAATATTTATTTTAATGTTGTTGCTCTTCTTAAAATATTTTATTCACCCTTGTTTCCTTTCCTCACTGGGCTATTTTCCTAGGGTTGTAGCCTAGCAGTTAATAATAATAATAATAATAATAATAATAATAATAATAATAATAATTAGTTTTATGAAAGGGTCTGTAGAAGGGGAAACATATCTTGACCAGTATTGGCAGATGGGTTAGTGTAAAAATCCTTAAAACTCGTGATACAAAATCTCCAAAACCACCCAAAAATCCCCATTTCCAGAAATATATTTTTCTTCTGATCATGTAGGCTTAACTAATATTGAAATTATTCACTATACTTAATGTAATTGTAAGTAACGGATTTTGAGCGAATTTTTGGGTGAGGTAGCCATGTCGTCCTGATGGAAGTTCCTTCATAGTGGCTTCCTAGGTTATATTTAACTACAGGGATATATCCCAGAGAATTTTACTTAAGGTATCCAGAATTCTAACTCCTGGCACGAATATCCCTGGCTTTCGCCTTTAGGGATATCGCATAATATCAGAGAACGTATTCTTGACACACCACATAGGTATCTACACCCCTAATAGCGTTTACACTTCGAGAGGGGAAAGTGGCAAGAATTGTAAGAGGGCCGTTATTAAGGCAACACTTCTACTCGTACTATTGTTGAGCCCCAGCATGACGTCACGTCCCGGCGCCATCTTGTCATTCTTTCTCTTGTAGTGATACTCAGTGTTTTCCCAGTGCTTTCTCGCTATTTTGGATTACTTTATCAGCTATGATGCTTTCTCCAGCTTCATCTGCCTCTGGAAAGTTGAGTATTATCTTTAATTTGTATAGAAGTAAGCTCTTGCCAGTTTTTTCATCGATTCAAGACGTAATTAACGTAACAAGAGCTGTTGCCTAACCGGAGGCGTCATAGACGCTGTTGTTCGATATGCATGTGTCATTTAGTCAGCCAGAACAACCTTCCCGGTATATTTCACTTTAATAAATATAGCTATTTAGTATTTTTAGCTAGGAAATTTTATATTATGCCGATAGTATCGTGGTTTCGGCGAATTAGCTACCGATCCTCACTTATGCTAGGCTTCCAAGCCTAGGCACCTAGCATTTACTCTCATGCATGACATAGTTTTCCTAGTGTGATAATTTATTGAAACTTTAGGCAATCTTTTATACATATCCCCTAGCCCGGAGAAGGCAGATGTAGGACGAGTCGCTAGGCCACAGGGAGGAAGGGTCGTAACCCTACCAGGTGTGGCCTAGGGGGGAGGGCAGACCCCCCCCCTTTTTGCTGTCCAGCGGAGACCAATAGGAGAGTTCATTCACCTAATGGGGTAGCTGGGGGCAAACGGCTGATACTCCGAGGTTCTGACCCCAACTCAAAGCTCATGAACTATGGCTTTGGGCAGGGAAAGAAAATCCTAGCATAACCTTACCTGAATATGATTCAAGGTAAGGAGAGCTAGGATGTAGCCTAGGCTACCTCAGAGGGAGGAGAGATTACCTTAGTGCAAAGGTAACCGGGGAGGTGTGAAAGTATAAAAAAGCCCAAAGCCATAGGTTAGGGGAAAAGGAATCGACTACCAAGATCATCAAAACCCCTTGTATACCTCTAGAAGGAGAAAAACTCATGTGCAATCACTGAATCTTATATGTATGAATGCCTAATATCTTTTTCATTTCATAGATTAACACAAGGAACACTTATTATATCATGAATGAAAGTAAACTAAAACGCCTAGGCTATCGAGCCTAGGGGTTGGGCTAGCAACTCTAGCGAGGCAATTCAGCTACCTACACTCGCCGAAAAAGGAATACTATCAGCATAATATAACTAATTCCTAGGAATGAAGACAAAATACCTAATACTGATAATTAGTTAAGAAACCGGGACAGTTGTTCTGGCTAACTAAATAAAGCATGCGAAGCGGACAACAGCGTCAGGACGCCTCCGGTTTAGGCAACAGCTCCTCCACAAAACACAGTATTTAAAGATAAAAAAGCGTTACTTTACGTCCAGAGCTGATTTATACAATATAAAAATAAGGTACTCAACTTTCCAGAAGCAGAGGAGGCTGAAGATTGCGACATACTGAGAAAAAACACCTGATCATAGACGTGACAAGCGAAGGAATGAAAAGGCGCGCGGTTATGACGTCAACCAAGATGGCGGCCAACATGGCGTTGCTTATGATGTCATCTGAGTACCGCAACAGTAACGGAGAAGGAGAATTTTGTATCGGCTCCTCCCATAACTTGCCACCAACTTCCCCCTCGAAGCGTAAACGCTATGTGGGGTGCAGATTGCTATGTGGCGTGTCAAGCATAGGTCCCCTGTTAATATACGATATCCTAAAGGGAAACCTTATGGGTACTCGCGCCAGAAGTTAGAATTCTGTGAAACCTTTAGTTTAATTCTCTGGGAATATCTACTGTAGTCATATATACCTTTAGGAAGCTACTGAAGGAACCTTCCATCAGGACGACATGGCCTAAGCCCAAAAATGTAAGTTTATATTTTATTTCAGGTGAGTGTGAGTGTCATTGTCATTTAGTTGGGTGTTTAAGGGTTGTCAAACTCCACTATACAACTTTTTCTTAGAGTTAATACCTGTGGTGAGTTTTGGGGTCACTTTTCTGGAATAAAGGTCCATCTTATGACATAGGAAATACGGTGTGTTAGGCCTATGGAGAACTAAGACTACATCCTATTGAAGCAGTGACCTAGAATGGCCTTAATCTCCTAACAAAACTCTAGATAAAGACTAACAAAATTGTCTAAATACAAGCAATTTTCATTCCCTTAATGACAACTGCTTGACTGACATATCCTGGGACCATGGAATTTTGTCTTGAAATTTGTCTCGCTTTTTATAATTAACCTCATGGTCTCTTTGACTTGTGTTTAGATTTAAGATACAAATGTGAGGGGGTTGAGGAGGAGGAAAAATGGTTATTCAACTTCTGAAGATACAATACGCAGGATTGGGGAATGAAGCAAATGGTACAGGTGGCCAACTGCATGCACGACAGGAGAGAATCATCATAGCAAATGCTGAAGTCTTTCTTGGGGGCCATCCGTAAGGAAGTGGGCACTTTTGCAGACTGTAAACACAAGACTGCTCTCTCGAAGAGAGGTAGGTCAAAGTGGCAAATTTCACAGCATTCTCTTCTTAAAAAAGCAAAAATAAATTAATAAAAAAAAACACGACTTCCCCATTTCCTTACAAAATTTCTCTGGCACATATCTTCCTATGCTTTTAAAGAAGTGCTCTCCAGGAAAATGTCATATCACAGACACTGCACTTAAAGGGCTTCTCCCGCTTTGTCTTAATGCCTTAATTGGCTCTACTTTATATTAGTGATGCAATGGACCTCAACTTGGGGTCTACGGTTGCACCTCCATACTCCACTAGCCTTGTATCCGAGGGCTCTTTACAAGATGGTCACTGTTCCCTTGATGGCAGCAATCTGCTCCTCATTTATGCTTGGGCAACTTGGTATCCCCTGAAGGTATTGTCTCAGGCTTTTCTTCATAAGTCCTGCTGCCCCCACCACCACAGGTATTACTTCTATTTCTTTCAGTTCACAAGTATTTTTCAGATTGTTCTTCAGTTCTTGATATTTTGTTATTCTCTGCCTCACAGCTCTGTTGAGGCCGAAATCACTGGGTACAGTCATATCTATAATCTTTGCTGTTTTTTCTTCTTTATTCCAGACCACAATATCAGGTCTTATAGCACCTCCTTCTATATATATTCCTGTCGGGATTATCTCATCATAAAAGATGGTAATGTATCTGTTGGTGGTAACTGGATCTGGTTCATGCTCCCACATCTTATCTTTTAGTTCAATTTTGTATTCTTTACATATTTTCCAATGTATATATTTACAGATCTTACTGTGATGAGCTGTGTAGTGACCATCTGCAAATTAGAGTCTGGCAGGCTGAAACCAGATAACCAACACTCTCAACTGCTGCATGACAAAACCTACACTGGTCGTTTCCTGATATGCCCACCATTTTCTTGAACTTGTTTGTTAGGAGTCCTTGGTCTTGTGTTCCTATCACCGTCCTTTCTCCCTCAAAACCCATTATGAATTTTATGATGCTTTGAGAGATGAGTTTTCCGAGAAAATGATTTGTCTCAGACATTACACTTGAAGGGGTTCACCCCTGTGTGAATTCTAAAATGCCTTGCAAGGGAACCTTTTGTATTAAATGCTTTTTCACAGACATTACACTTGAATGGTTTCTCCCCAGTGTGAATTCTAAAATGTGTTGCAAGGGAACTTTTTGAATGAAATGCTTTGTCACAGACATTACACTTGAATGGTTTCTTCCCAGTGTGAATTCTAAAATGTCTTGTAAGGGGATTTTTCGAATGAAATGCTTTGTCACAGACATTACACTTGAAGGGGTTCTCCCCAGTGTGAATTCTAAAATGTGTTGCAAGGGAACTTTTTGAATGAAATGCTTTGCCACAGACATTACACTTGAATGGTTTCTCCCCAGTGTGAATTCTAAAATGTCTTATAAGGGGACTTTTCGAATGAAATGCTTTGTCGCAGACATTACACTTGAAGGGGTTCTCCCCTGTGTGAATTCTAAAATGTCTTGCAAGGGAACCTTTCGTATTAAATGCTTTTTCACAGACATTACACTTGAATGGTTTCTCCCCAGTGTGAATTCTATAATGTCTTGTGAAATAACTTCTCTCAGAAAATGATTTGTCACAGATATTACACTTGAATGGTTTCTCCCCAGTGTGAATTCTAAAATGTGTTGCAAGGGAACTTTTTGAATGAAATGCTTTGTCACAGATATTACACTTGAATGGTTTCTCCCCAGTGTGAATCCTAAAATGTGTTGCAAGGTCACTTTTTGAATGAAATGCTTTGTCACAGACATTACACTTGAAGGGGTTCTCCCCAGTGTGAATTCTAAAATGTCTTGCAAGGGAACTTTTCGAATGAAATGCTTTGTCACAGACATTACACTTGAATGGTTTCTCCCCAGTATGAGTTTTAAAATGTGTTGTAAGATGAGTTTTCCTACTAAATGCTTTGTCACAGACATTACACTTGAATGGTTTCTCCCCGGTGTGAAGTCTACAATGACTTGCAAGATGACTTTTCCTATTAAATGCTATGTCACAGACATTACACTTGAATGGTTTCTCCCCATTGTGAATGCTAAAATGTGTTGCAAGATTATATTTATTCTTAAATGCTTTGTCACAGACATCACATTTGAATGGGTTCTCCCCAGTGTGAGTTCTAAAATGACTTGCAAGGGAAACTTTCGTATGAAATGCTTTGTCACAGACATTACACTTGAATGGTTTCTTCCCAGTGTGAATTCTAAAATGTGTTGTAAAATTACTTTTCATATTAAATGCTTTGTCCCAGACATTACACTTGAATGGTTTCTCCTCGGTGTAAATTCTAAAATGTGTTGCAAGATATCTTTTTTCAAGAAATGCTTTGGCACATACACTGCACTTGAATGAGTTTATCCTATTGTGAGTTTCATAATGTACTTTAAGATCAATTTCATTAGAAAATGTTTTGTCACTTTCTCGGCATCTGAACAGATCTTCAGTGTGAATTAGCATTAGAGTGTTGGGGTTAACTACTCCACTAAATTGCTTTTCAGAATTTCCACCCACAAATGACTTCTCTCTCGTACCAACATTAATTTGAGTTATGGAATCACTTTCCTGACAAAGAGGTTTTTCACAGCCTCTGTTTTCCATCTGCTCCTCTTTCTGTGAACATTCTTTCCCCCTACCTCTTCCCTCTCCTTTGTCCTCTTTCCTACTGGATCCCAAGTGTATGTCACTTTCCTCTTTTACACCTGTCTTTACACTCTTCTCCTCCTCTTTATTGACTTCCCTTTTGCTGATTAGTGAATGATCCTCACTCACTGATGCATCAGAGTCGAAACAGTATTTCATGTCACTTTCATTTGACTCAAATATTTCTGGCTCAGCTTCAAATTCTGGCTCTGCTTTGAATTCTGGCTCTGCTTTGAATTCCATCTCTGGATCCATGAAAAGAGAGTCATCATCAAAGAGTCCACAACTGTTGACCAAATCATCATTTTCTAACTTGACTGCAGAGTGTGAAAAGGAATCTTCCATTTCGCTTTTTATTGGAAATTCTATTGATTCAGAATTCCCCATCCTCTCCCTATCACTGGATGACATCCTCTTTAATATTATCATAAAGAGCAGACAAATATAAAGTTAACTGTAAATTTCCTATTCTTTTTCATCAAAATCTTATAACATGAACCAACACAGACCCTTCTTCCTTTTTCCCAGTCCTGTATATCTTGTAGATATCTTCAGTAGTTTACATAATCTTCGTCACAATAGCTGGATGATTATTTCCTTGGGGAAGAAAAATCTGAAATAGTAGAGAACATTTATCATGGGAAGAAAAGGAAAAGGTGAAAATATTTGTTGGAGTTTTCTGATATGAAAAGAAAAATTTTTTAACCTAAAATAAATTTGTTTTTAAGCAATTTTGTATTTTTCTTATCCATACAAAACTGAGTCCTTTAATTAGGAAGACTAACTGATTAGAGGGTTGAGAGTTCCTTTGGATCAAAAACTGAAAGGTTCTGGAACTTCCCTGGAAGTGTTCCAGGCCTGATCTGTGGAGAAGCAGATAGAGGCCACTATCACCCCCCCCCCCTTATTTATCATAGGAGAAAGTGATAGGCCCTGGGTCATGCATGAATATAAAGAGAAACTGTACCAAGTGTAAGAACAATGGGTTGGTCATGTCACGAGGTAGCTATTAGGTACTAATAGAAAGGCGAGGCGAATGTAAGTGACTTTATTCAGCAAGATAACGAGCTTATATACAAATGGTTGAGGTTAACAATGGCACAAGCATTCCAACAATGTGAAACAAACATTGGTAAGCTTAAACAAGTTTATGTATTTGTGGGAGAGACCTAGAGATAAAAAAGCAATAGCATTACAGTGTATAAGCGTGTATGAAACACGTGCATTACATGGCTTCCCCCAAAAAAAGTCATACTTGTGAAATAGGGCAAACTGTAGGAGGGTAATCATGTAGGAGATACGCAGGTTTTATTCAATCAATGAAGACCAAGTCTTCTATGCCACAAATGGTAATTGAAATAGTCTTCGGGTGTGACAGATAACGAGGAAAGAGCCCATGTAAGGGGGCGTCAGGCGGTGGTTTGCTAGTGTCGGTGCGCACGAAGACATGTGTTGCAGTGTTTGAATCTTTCAGTATGTGTTACTTCACTGGGCGCTTGTACATTTGGCGACAAGGAGTAAATTTTCTACATGAAATAGGTGCTGGAGATTGTAGGATTAGGTTGCCGACAGAAAAACTTTGGCTGAGATGACCAATGGGTCGCCATACACCATTTCAACTGCCTTAATCCCAGGAGGACCCAGGGAAGCTGAGTAAAACAGTTAGAGTCATTGCAGTGGGGCATCAAAGCGGCTTTGAGGGTGCAATGAAAACGTTTAACCCTTCTGTTAGCTGCAGGTTAGTAGGCAGTTTTCTGACGTAGGGTGATGTCCAGGAGATTTGCTATTGATGTCCACAATTGAGAGGTGAAAGTGGTACCCCTGTCAAAAGTAATATGCGCAGGGATACCAAATCTTGTTACCCACCCAGAGAGTAAGACAGATGGACATGAAAGGACCATTGCAATTTGCATAGGGATGGCTTCAGCCAAACAAGTGTAATGGTCTATGATGGTAAAAAGGTAATTGTGTCCTTGTGATGTGGGTAGGGGACCTATAATGTTGATGTGAATGTGGGTAAAACGACACTGACGTTGAGGAAAGGTGCCCCCTCCTGAATCTATGTGTCGATGTATTTATGAAGTTTGGCATGAAGTACAGGCCTGGATCCAATCCTTAGCATCCTTGATAATGCTATACCAAATTAACTTTGTATTCCATAGCTGTGCAGCAGATTAGCTCAAGGGATGTGAGAGGCCATAGATGAACTCAAACAACTGTACATACATGGGGCAGGTATCCACAGTCGTGGCCTATCAGTAATAACGTCATAGAGGAGGATGGCGTTGGAGTCCCTGAAGGCGACGTCTTCCCAACAGAGAAATGGGCAGGATGCCCTACATGCTTGGTACAATGAATCTTTTCTTTTGGCTTTTGCCAAGGTGTTGTAATCCCATCCCAGGTGAATGAAAACCAAAGTATTCCTTGATAGGCTATCGGCAATGGGATTAATTTTCCAGGGGAGGTGATGAAGGGTGTAGTTGTATTCAGCCACGGTGGAAGATGTCGGCATTGATGGGCAGACCACGCATTAGACTGTTGAGTGAAGGCGTGCAATAGATGAATGACAAAGAGCGTACCTTCTAAGAAAAGGTGAAAGTCACCGATAGCCAAATGCACCACCATCAATTTGTAGTCAAAGGTAGAGTATCCAGATTCCTCCTTGGACAGTTTTCTACTGAAGAAGGTCAATAGGCGGGCAGAGCCGTTGACCACATGCTCAAGTACTGCACCAATAGCAATGTCGCTGGCATTGGTGGAGAGAAAGAGAGGGTCTTGTGGCATGGGAAAAGTTGGACCATCAGCATTTAATACGGCATTCTTTGCATTGCAGAAAGCCGCTTCCTGAAAGGGACTCCACTTTAGGACTTTTGGCTTACCCTTGAGTGAGGCATAGAGGGGGGGAGGGGGGAGGAGGGGGAAGAGTGGCGGTGATGACTGGCAGTAACTGGTGATAATGCTTATCATGCCCGAGAATTCTTGCAGTGTTTTGATGGTCGAGGGCATGGGGAAGTTCTGAATAGCTGATAACTTCTCAGGGAAAGGGTGTACGCCTTCAGGAGTGATGCAATGCCCTAAGAACGATACTTCGTTGGCGCCACAGGTACACTTGTCGTATCGCACTACAAGGCCGTTCTGTTGTAAGCGGTTGAGAACGATACATAGGTGACAGAGGTGTTCCTTTCAGGAGGAATAGAACATGAGTATGTCATCCAAGTAACTTATGCAGAAGGGGAGGTCACCTAAGATGCCATCCATGAGGTGTTGAAAAGTGGTCCCACCATTACGAAGGGAAGAACAGGGGTAATTGAAGGTGTATGTGCCGAAGGGGGTGGTGATGGCGGTCTTGGGGATGTCTTCTGGGTTCACGGATACCAGATAATACCTTTTCAAGAGGTCGAGAGGAGAAACTTTAGCTTTGTGCAAGTAGGATTGACGGATTGATTTGGAGTTTTCTGAATCAATAAAAGCAAAGATGTGCTCATAAAAGTGAAATAGATTTCAAAAGACCTGCTTCTGAAATAAATCTAAAAAATACTGCTGGCATAGTACACCACATCATGTCCAAGAATCTTTGCAAGGAGGAACCTACCATCCTCACCTCGAGCCTCAACAGATATCCTTTTATTATTATTATTATTATTATTACTTGTTAAGCTACAACCCTAGTTGGAAAAGCAGGATGCTGTAAGACCAGGGACTCCAACAGGGAAAATAGCCGAGTGAGGAAAGGAAACGAGAAAAATAAAATATTTTAAGAGCAGTAACAACATTAATATAAATATTTCCTATATAAACTATAAAAATTTTAACAAAACAGGTGGAAGAGAAATAAGATAGAATAGTGTGCCCGAGTGTACCCTCAAGCAACAGAAATCTATCCAAAGACACTGGAAGATCATGGTAAATAGGTTATGGCACTACCCAAGACTAGAGAACAATGTTTTGATTTTGGAGTGTCCTTCTCCTAAAAGGTAGTAGGTTGGCTAAGGCGCCAGCCACCCGTTGTGATACTACCGCTAGAGAATTATTGGGTCCTTTGACTGGCCAGACAGTACTACATTAGATCCCTCTCTCTGGTTACGGCTCGCTTCATCTTTGTTAACTCATACACAGAATAGTCTGGACTATTCTTAACACATTCTCCTCTCTCTTCATACACTTGACAACATTAAAATTACCAATCAATTTTTCTTTTCTCAAGAGGTTAATTACTGGTCTTTATTTGTTCAGTGGCTACTTTCCTCTTGGTAAGAGTAGAAGACTCTTTAGTTATGATAAGCAGCTCCAAAATCAAACCATTGTTCTCTAGTCTTGGGTAGTGCCATAGCCTCTGTACCATGGTTTTCCCCTGTCTTGGGTTAGAGATTTCTTGCTTAAGGGTACACTCGGGCACACTATTCTGTTTTGTTTCTCTTCCTCTTTTTATTTTGAAGTTTTTAACCTCTTATTATTTTGAAGTTTTTATAGTTTATATATGAAAGATTTATTTTCATGATATTATTGTTCTCAAACTTCTCTTGTAGGTTTTCTTATTTCATTTCCTCACTGGGCTATTTTTCCCTGTTGGAGCCCTTAGGCTTATAGCACCCTGCTTTTCCAACTAGAGTTGTAGCTTAGCAATTAATAATAAAAAAAAGAGCTGCTTACCATAGCTAAAGAGTCTCTTCTACTCTTACCAACAGGAAAGTGGCCACTGAACAATTACAGTGCAGTAGTTAACCCCTTGAGAGGTATTGTCAGGTGTATGAGGACAGAGGAGAATATGTAAAGAATAGGCCATATTATTTGGTGTATGTGTAAGCAAAAGGGAAAATGAACCATAACCAGAGAGAAGGATCCAATGTAGCACTGTCTAGCCAGTCAAAGGACCCCATAACTCTCTAGTGGTAGTATCTCAAAGAGTGGCAGGTACCCTGGCCAACCTACTACCTACCAAAGGTGCTAAAAGTGGGGCATTCAGTCAACAAATGCCTCACTGTCAGGGGTACCAAACAATTGTTGCAATATAGCTGGTGTTGCCCAGTAAGCAGAAATTTGTGTGTCAACCAAGCGTGACACATCTGGAGACGACACAGAATAGCCTCTCACTTTTGGGGCATCATGTTATACCTCCAGCCTCTCACTTTTGGGGCATCATGTTATACCTCCAAGGAAATATAACATTCATTATATCTCTCATATTATTTCTAAGTAAACTATTCCAATACTGTTGCCAATTATCATAAAACAAATTCTTAATGCTATGTAAAAAAAAATTCATTACAGAGAATGGGATACTTTCTTGGTAGCAACTCGGCTGCAAGCATTTTTTGCCAGTAAATCTTCCTTCTCATTTCCAGTCACACTTACGTGTGCTGGAACCAAGCAAAATCGAACTGTTATACCTCTCAGCCAAATAATAAAAAAGCTTCTTTTAATTCTTTAAAACTTCAGGGTTACTGGATTTAAAATCTCCTAAAGCTTATAGGACACTTCTTGCATCACTAAAGATGGTAAAATTGCCCTCCTCTTCTAACGCTATTTTCTCAGTAGGGGTTAGTATGCCATTTGGTTCGGCAGTAAATATGGAAGATACTAGAGGAAGTACACCTCTACAATGGAAAGCACTACAATATGCTCCAAATCCAATGCCAGCATTGCATTTGGAGCCATCAGTATATATGAAAGTCAATTCCTTATGTTCAATATGTTTCATAAAAAGAGACCTGCTTCTAAGTCAGTCATGTTCTTTTTATACCAATAAAATACTTACAAAAAGATATCTCTGGTAATTTCCATGGAGGGGTTGATGATATATTAAATGGGAGCACCTCATTTCTACTCATATCTAGACAGTCTACAAATTTTTTCACCCAAAAACCATAAGGTTGAGGAGATTTTGGGTGCAATTAAAAATATCTAAACTGCCTTACAAGGTTTTCAACCAGATAGGCTAAAGAATTAGGAAGTTTTTGTAACCTAAACCAAAGTCTTCAATTGTTCAAATTGAAGACTTTCGGTAAAGGTCTAAAAGTAACTCTCCAGTGTCAACAAAGGAGGCTTGGGATAGATGAGGTTCTTAAGGCTCCTGTGGCCAATTTAATACCAATATGGTGTAAAGAGTCGAAAATCTTTAATCGGCTTGGGGTGGCCGAGGATTATATTTCCCGCACAGCTAATTTTTGAAAAAAGTAAAGCCTTGCATTATTTTAAAAGTTTTGCGGTCTGTCCCCCACAATGTATGGGACAAAACTTTTGAAAAATTTAGAGCCTCAAGACATTTCCCTTTTAAGGCTTTCAAGTGAGCAATCCATGGCTGTCTGCAATCAAATACTAATCTTAAAAACCTAGCTTCTCTTACACATGGGATTCGTTGACCTTTGATGTACACATCCAGGTCTGGGTAACCGGAGGACTGACCCAAGCGGAGGATTGACCCATAATCTCTGGTAAAACTGACCCAGAGTGGTTTGGAGGACTGACCCATAATGTTTATTTATACTATAGTGCATTTATTATTAAAGTTACTTAATTAAATATAATAACATATGGACTCCATATAACATTAACACTTATATGTTGTAATAAAAACTTTTATAATAGTCATTGGTAATTTTTATATAAGAAATCTATACTCAAATCAAATCAATCCAGCTAACGGGTGTGACCTGACAATGGGGTCCGGGGGCTTGCCACCGGCTAGGGGTTGTGACCCGGGGCAGGCTCCTGGCTAGGGGTTGTGACCTGGGAACTACTAGGTTAGGTTAGGTGGGTTTGTTAGGTTCTGTACCCTCTTGCAAATCTCAAAAATGTTAAATAACCATGCTTGGCCAGTTTTCAGCCATTTACATGAACCATATATTTTTTCAACTGGTTACCTTGGGCTTATTTTGCATTTCTGGCCATTATTATTGCTGTAAATAACTCGTTTATGACATTTCCCACCCAAAAAAACCTGGTTTCCCACTGGGGTCCCCTATAATTGTCTTTATATAAAAGGGTCCAAAAACTCATGAATGGGTGGTTTGCCGCAATAATACTAAAGAATTAGCTTTAGAAAAGAAAATAAACACTGTTGGTCAGTCCTCCCAACCACTCTGGGTCAGTTTTACCAGAGATTGTGGGTCAATCCTCCGCCTGGGTCAGTCCTCTGGTATTCCAGGTCTGGATGTACTCCCCGATTACGACAGAAATGGACAACAGTTTTGCTTGTCAAAAACTTAAATCCATTCCTATCAGCTGACTGAATAATTTTGTCAATTGAAAGTTGTAGTTTTCTCTAGACCATTGACATTATAGCTCCAGCAAATGATATAGAGATCATCTACAAATAGTGTTGAGAGAATATCTTGGGGAATGACAGAGGATATCTCATTAGTGGCTAATGCAAATAGGGTTACACTTAGGACACTACCCTGGAGAACTCCATCTTCCCGACATTTCTCTGACAGAGTTTCACCTACTCTAACTTGAAAAAATCTGTGAAATTCTTGATTAAACAATGGTAGCTCTCCTCTCAATCCCAAATTATGAATGGTTTTGAGTATACCATATCTCAATGTAGTATCATATGCCTTTTCAATTTAAAAAAACAAAAGACATATGGTGCTGTTTGGAGGCAAAGGCTTCACAATGAGAGGATTCGAGTCGTACCAACACATCAATTGTTGAGTGCGTTTTTCTCAAACCACACTGAATAGGTGATAAAATACCTTTCTTTTCCAGGTATCACATCAGTCTTTCATTGACCATCTTCTCCATGATCTTACATAAGCAATTGGTCAATAGTTTGGAGCTAAAAACTTATCCTTACCAGGTTTTAAAAAGGCTAAAATAAAGGCTAGTTCCCAAATTCTTGGATAACTGTGATCATGCCATATTCTATTAATAGAGCTTAAGATAAAATAACTTAGTATTAGTAGGTACATGTTCAGGGGCTGTTTCATTGCAAGTAGCAAGTGTGGAATCAAATTCTATACCAGTAAAAGGAGCATAGTAAGATTCCCCCTTTCCTGTTGCAAAGTCTAAAATTTTCTGTTCTTCAATTCTTCTGTACTGGTGACCAAGAGCTGCTTCACACTTGCATGATATATTTGAAAAATTATCAATTGCTCCAGTCACATACTGACCATTCACCTTCAACACTGGTGGTGTGTTTGCGGTGAATTTGCCTGCTATTTTTTTTTTTCACTTTTCTCCAAACAGAAGATGGTGGTGTTCTACTGTTGACTGAAGAAACAAAAAATATCCAAGATTGGGAGCTAGCTTCTTTCATGGCACAGCAGAGATGTGCTCTACACTTTTTGTATATCATCAAATTGTCCTCTGTACGGCGTCTACGCAAGCGAGTCAAAGATTTTTTTCTGGCTTTGTGCAAGGAAGGTAGTTCTGAAGACCACCAGGGGACTGGTCGCCATTTGAATAACGCTGTGGTTTTGGGAATCGAATTGATTCCTGCTGTATGGAGAGTTTCATTCATTATGGTTTACATGTTTTACAGATCAGTGCACAACACCAAATGAATTTTTGATTGATTTGGAATCTTCTGCAACATCATAGCAGTTACTCGGTATCGAGTTCTACTGTTCCTATAACCACACAGTTACCTAAGGAGTTCTTAAATGAGAAGTTAGTCCTATTCTTCATCTGCATAATCTTCATTGTAGGGTGGCAGTGGAGGTTGTGGGTATTCACAAAGACCCGCTCTTCTTGCGTTATTTTTTACTTTTCGCGCTTTTTCTGTAATGTTTGAATAACTCCCTTTATTTCATCTCGCCAAACAGTATGATTTTGGGCTTCTCCTTCCCATATTTTAAAGTTTGTGCCACACATTTTCTTAATACCTCATTTAACCCTGGATAGGTACGCTCCTCGGACACCCCTTTAAGGGTATACTCGGACGCGAACGACCCCGACGCCAAAAAAAATTCTTGAAAAATCAGTTTTTGCAGTAACCTCCTTTTTTCTTTTGCCAAAAAAAACTTCAATGAATGCTTAAAACAACTGTAAATATAAATACTACTCATCTGCAGAAAAACTATTTATTATAAATATTTTAAAAAATTAAGTAGAAAAAAAAGACCTGACATAAAAATTCATAAAAAAAAAGTTTATACATATATACACAAATCCTTTTAGGAATTGATTCTTGAATGTTTAGGACACATCTTGATGTATTTTGGATGAAGTCAGACCCATGGAAGTGAAGATCTGAAATGAGAAAAAAAGGGTAACTTTTTTTGGCCAAAAAAATTTGTCCAAATTTCATGAATTTTTTTGGGTACCCAAATGAAATAGGAAGTGGCTAATTTTTTTAGGGAATAAACATATGTTATCCTAAAATAGAAATATGTAAAAAAATCTTCATTATTTTGTAAATTACATTTATATCATGGGCCATATCTAAAGGTAATTTTTTGAGTACTTAGAAATTTCGTAAAAAAATACATATATTTAATATATAATATAATATTTATGCAGGTAAAAATATACCAAAATATCACAAATTCTATAGGGAACAAGAATATATATAGATAGGGCAGCTTACGCTTCGGATATGTCCACAAAATGGCCGCCAACCACACTGACTCAGACTCCCTAATCTGCCACTTGAAATGTAGGAAGGGTATGTCAATTTCAAGGTGTTATTTACTAATCTAATTATTATTGGATATGCATAAAAATTGTATGTGGGTTGCTGGATAATTGTCGATTATTTTACGACTATAAAATTAAAATTCTGACCCAAAAAAAATTTTTTGAAGGGAAATAAAATCGAAAAAAAAAATGTAAAACAATATAATATTTTAGCTAAAAAAATTTGAGGATATTCAATCAAAAAAAAAGTAAACAAAATTTTCCGACAAATAAACATCTAGAGGAATCATTACTCTGTGATAGTTCCTTAGTACGTAGTAATTTTGAAAGAATTGGGAAAAAACGAAAAAATGGCAATCACCGGAAAATCGAACACATACCTATATATACGCCATATCTGGCTAAAAAAAAGATAGGCATGGGTAGCCAGATCATATAGAATCACTTTCCAACACTATAAAAATATAAGTTTTGCGACACTACTTGCCAATTCCTTACGGTAACATGACTAAGCAAAAAAATGCAAAACAAATATAAAAAGGGGCACTCGCGGAAAAATGCCCAACATTCTAATATACGGCATCTCAGATAAAAAAAAAGACATGCACGTGTTAGCCCATCCATCAAGGCACACTTTCTAACACATAAACATGAAAAAAAAATCAATAATATACGGCAATTCCTTACTACGTAGTAAATTTTTACAAATATTGAAAAAAAACAGAAATTGGCAACCGCAGTTAAATACCCAATATACCAATAACTACGTCGTATCTGACAAAAAAAAAATCACGCATGGGTAGCCAGATCATCTAAACACACTTTCCAACACTAAAAAAGCAAAAGTTTTACGACACTATTTCGCAATATCTTACGGAAAAATGACTTGGCAAAAAAAATGAAAAAAAATGAAAAAGGGGTACTCGCGGTAAAATGCCCGACATTCTAATATACGGCATCTCAGATAAAAAAAAAGACATGCACGTGTTAGCCCAACCATCAAGGCACACTTTCTAACACATAAACATGAAAAAAAAATGAATAATATACGGCAATTCCTTACTACGTAGTAATTTTTACAAATATTGAAAAAAAAACAGAAATTGGTAACCGCAGTTAAATACCCAATATACCAATAACTACGTCGTATCTGACAAAAACAAAGTCATGCATGGGTAGCCAGATCATCTAGACACACTTTCCAACACTAAACAAGCAAAAGTTTTACGACACTATTTGGCAATATCTTACGGAAAAATGACTTGGCAAAAAAATGAAAAAAAATGAAAAAGGGGCAATCGCGGTAAAATGGTCCTCGTGGTGATGAACGACATTTTAACTAAAAAAAAAATCATGCACATGGTAGCCAAACAATCCACCAAGACTTTCCACAACTGATAACCTATACAAGTTGCACCATTCTACGACAATTTCATAATACGTAATAACTTTGATAATTATGCAAACTACCTTAGAAGGGTAAACTCGGTCGCGAACGACCCCGACTCGTCTCAGAAATCGGGGAAGGAGTACAGCTACAGCAATGCACATCTGGACACTACTAGAGCGTGTAGGGGAGACACCTCCTGCAGGTCGATCACCCACAAATTCAGTCACGGGGCTGAGTCACGTGAGAAAAACCTGTTTTTTTTTGACGCTCGGGGTCGCGAACGACCCACCGTATCTATCCAGGGTTAAAGCATTTCTAGGATCCACTCAATCTTGTGTGTCCTTCATCCTAACCACATGACCCACACAGCTTAATTGGCTCCTGATGATATATGGTTTGATACTTTTAGAGTTTGACACTGTCAGATAGCAACTGTTTTGCTTGTATTTCTAATAATCGTGTGAATGTAATCAAAGTAGCATAAGACTGACCTTTTTACATCATACCCTTATTCACTGTGTAGAAAAGATCAAGAAAATATTCAGCCAAATATAAACTAACAAGCTGTAAATGAAGGCGGGAAAACAAACAATATTCATAGCCGCTATTCTCTTTGGAATTGGGGAATGACGTGTCCGAAACTAGAAAACAAAAAGGAAATTTAGTGGGAACCTATGAATATGACAAATTTGTAGATAATTTGTATTTTTCCTAATTATACAAACCTTAGCTATTTATTAGGGGTATTACTTTCGGCATAACTGAAATGACGAGCCATTAAAGTTTAGCAAAGGTTATCTACCCACGCTGCTAGTTAGCGGGGGGTAGGGGAGGGTAGCTTACTACCGCTCCCCTTCACACACCTATGATTTAGCTCACTTTGCTTGGAGGTAGGACTTCAAGGGGGATAGGGCTGGTGGGCAAGTTTGTATAAATAGCTAAGGTTTGTATAGTTAGGAAAAATACAAATTATCTACGAATTTGCTATTTGTTCCGTAACTAGAATACAAAGCACGCTATTTAGTAGGGGTGACTCACCCATTAGGAAGGGTGGACGTCCCTGCCAATCTGGCTTTTGGCTTTACCCGGGGGCTCCTTATGTGAGTATGCTAGTACTCAAAAATAAGGAGTCCCTGCGAGGCACGCTATTTAGTAGGGGTGACTCACCCATTAGGAAGGGTGGACGTCCCTGCCAATCTTGCTTTTGGCTTTACCCGGGGGCTCCTTATGTGAGTATGTTAGTACTCAAAAATAAGGAGTCCCTGCGCCTCGCTTAAACCTTGCTACGCAAGGTCCGCAGTCTACACAAGCTGTGTGTCGAGATATGCAGTAGTGTGACTGTCTAGGTAAAGTTATTCCGAGCCTCTTGTAGGAAAAACTGTTGTAACCAAGACTTTCCCAATACCACCTCGTCAGGGTATGGGGACGCAACAGTATTAGCTTAATACTAGGTGCACAAGGGAGCATGGTTTACCTACAGTGGTTTGAGGTCAGCTTATGCAGAGAACCCAAGATGCTGCTTTCCCCAAGAGAGGGGAGGATGAAGAAAAGAATAAGAGCCCGTCAAATCTTTTCATTCATGCAGACTAAAACCGAGTAACAGTGTCCTCAACCTTCTGCTACTTGTCCAATAAGGAGCTTGAGGTATACAACCAGCTGTTACGCAGCCACCACAGGACCGATAGAGATCGTATCGAGTTCCTGTGGGTCACGTCTTCCAGGAGAAAGGTTGTGAGAGTCACCTGGAGCATTCACATACTTTCTTGTAAAAGCCTGTGTCACAGAGTAATCTGCTTAGAAGGGCCAGGAGCACAGCTATGCCCCTGACATCATGAGTCGCCATGTTGAGGTGAGGCTCTGGATTCAGGGCATAATTAGTGACTCTGTGAATTCAGCAGGGATGATGTTTTGGTGATCCTCCTTTAGTCTCTCCCAGTGCTGATGACAAGAGAAGGGACATGGGTGGGCTGTTGCCATTCTCTTAAGGTAGGGTCTCATACCTTATCCTGGGTACAGTAACGGATGATCTGGATCGTCTGTTACCGAGTGGAGACTTGCGTAGGATCCGTCACCTCTGGAGACTGTGTCTGACAACATACTCGGGGACGAAACTGAACGTTGGCTTTCACCCTTCTTATTAATGGGTGATGTCGAAAGAGAGACCATGAAGTTTCTTGACTGCTGTCAGAGTGTGTAGGAACATTGTCTTCTTAAGGGGATCGGCCGCCTAAAAACCCGAAAAAATATGAAACATATTCGATTTGCTGAAAAAAATTCTATGGCTTCGTAGAGCATTCAAGAATGTGTGCACGAAGTATTATGCTAAAATTCGCCTTACTTTTCTAGTTATGGCCTGAAATGTAACAATAACTTTATACACAGAAAACACCAGTAGCGCAAATTTAGTCTGGTATAGTTTTTGTGATATATGTTACAAAAACTTCCTTTGAAATGAAATATATAATGTCAATAATATCCTAATTGGCACCTTTCTGGTTATACCTAGACAAGATAATACACCCATCATGAGTCATGACGCTCAGTTGCCTATAAATCTTCACGTAATAAGGTCGCATTTTTTCATGCTCGCTAGCCTTGACTGAACTCAGTTTTTTTCTGCGGTGTTTTTAGTTTTTCACCATGCCTAAAAGGCGCAAGAGTTCACTTCATGCTTCTAGAATGCGGAAACGCCAATTTGATATAGCCATCGAAGAAGTAGAACAGAGAATTCAAGAAACTAATGCCATAGAGGGGAATGAAGCGACGACGAGAGAGAGAGAGGGGCCGCGCAGGAAATGGCGCACTCTAACATCACTGCTGGCCAGAGACCAACCACATCCACCCCTAATCGTCTCTCTATTCGTTCATCACTGCTAAAGGGCAAAGATATTTTAGAAGAATGCAGTGGATCGGAGGCTGATATTATCAACGATTGTGAAAATAAAATGATAATACTAAGTGAAGCAAGACTTGAAAAATAACTTGAATCACAAATACCGAATTGTAGATGCAAAGTAATTCCGAGGATCCATTTGGCAAGGGATGGATTTGAGACACTAATAAAGAAGATATGTCCTAAATGCAGAGGGAAAATTATTTCAGAACCTGCAAAATGCCCACCGATTTCTACAGAAGGAAGGAAGGCTTCAATTTACAAAACCAATTTGTCAGTAATCAATCATTCTTTGTTGGAAGATTATGGATTCGCGGGACAGAAGAGATTACAAGGAACGCTTGGTATAAAACCAATGGGAAATAACAAGTATTCACGCCATCTTAGATATCTTTATGATAAAATGGATACATATTTTCAGATGAAACGAGAGAAAATATTTGAAAATATAAGAACATACTACAAGAAATATATGGGAGTTGTGCCTGATGAAAATGGAATACTCAATATTGACGTATCCTACGATGGGACATGGATGAAAAGAGGCCATGTTTCTAATGTAGGTATGGGAGTCATAATAGAAGTGTGCACAGGATATGTGATAGACTTTGAAGTGATGAACAAAGTTTGCAAAGCATGTGCCGCTAAAACAACTGAGCTAAAAGAAAAGAAAATAACAGAAGAAGATTTCAACGTGTGGAGAACCCTTCATGATGAAGATTGTAATATAAACTATGAAGGAACATCAGGAGGGATGGAAACAGAAGGCGCCATAAGGACGTTTTCAAGGTCGCAAGATTTGGGATTCCGCTACGCCACCTTTGTTGGAGACGGAGATTCCAGCGCTTATAATAGTGTTTGTGCAATGAACGGTGGAAATGGACCGTATGAAAATTTAAAAGTGACGAAAGTAGAATGCATCAACCATGTAAAGAAAAGAATGACTAACAGAATGAAGAGACTAAGAGAAGATGAAAAAGAGTAACAAGAACTGGAAAAAGAAGAAAATTTAGTGCTCTAAGTGGAAAGAATAGATTGTCTGATAAAAACATTAGCCTAATGACTAGTTATTACGGCAGGGCAATCCACCGTAATATTGGTAAATCATGGATTGATATGAAGAAGGAAATAATGGCAACATTCAACCATATATTCAGTTCCAAAGCAGATCAACGACATGGACTTTGTCCAAAAGGGAAAGATTCTTGGTGCTATTTTCAGCGCAGCATAGCAATGGGTATAGAAAGAGAGAAAATAAAGTTCAAGAGATCTTCAACAGTTATCAATTTAGATGCTGAGAGTGTAAGGAAAATAAAGGCTGTGTATGAAGCACTGTCTACGAAAGAATTGCTTGAACGCTGTGTTTGCGGTCTTACACAAAACGCGAATGAAAGTTTTCATTCAAAAATTTGGAACAGAGCACACAAGACTAAGTTTGCTGGAGCAAATAGAGTAAAGTTTGTAGCACATACAACTGTGCTTGACCATAATTTTGGATACAGAAAGGCAACACTTCCAAGAATTTGGCATATCTTCTGCTCTTCAACAAAGCCTAGAACATCAAGATAGAGAAAGAAGAAGATTGAGTGCCAGAAAGAAGAAATTCCCAGAAAGAAAGAAAATACACAAGAAAAATCAAGAATATGAAGCTGGAGGATTTTAAATAACCTGGCAACAATGAGTAGTGTAGGCAACTATGATACCCTAGAGTAATACCTTATAACAAGATCAGATAAGGGGGGACCAGGAGCCTAAAATTTATAATAATATGTCTTAGGCACAAAGATAATCAATTGATTAATATTTCTACTCATAATACTTTTGCATTAAAGCAATAGACATTAAAAATAAGATTTGAAATACAGTTAATACTCAAAAAAAAAAAAAAAAATTAATGGTAACACAGTCTTTTACTTTTTTTTATGTACCTAAAACTTCGAAGACCCGTTTCTCAAAACATAAGTTTTTCACCTTCAAAATGTATCTCCTCCCTTAGTATTGGACCAATCTTAATGTAATTTCATATATAATATGGGGAAACATGGTAGTTTAAAAAAAAAGCCGGGGATCTTTAATATTTGGAGTTTCTGATTTTTGGCAAATTTTTCCCTGTAATTTTTCCGGGAAAATTTCATAAAACAAAAAAAATTCATATCTTGAAAAATAATTGAAAAATAAAAAATCCCCTGCTTTAAATCGAAGGTCCATATGTGTTTTATACATGGTTCAAATCTCATCCCTTAAAACCAAAAATCAAAGGAGGAGATGCATTTTGAAAATGGCCATTTTTGGCCGAAAAAAGCTCTAGCGTCACAAAACCTAAGGTCACTGAACAAAAAAAAAATTCCCCAAAAGTTCCACACAATATCCTGTAACAAACCCCCTATATATCAACAACCTGTCGTTAAAAAAGTCGGAAACCGGCAGATCCCCTTAAACCAGGTGAAAATTTGTTGCCTGGTGAAGTGGAACATAAGGAGGTCTCTTTAGAGACCGGAGAATTTGAACCATGTTTCGAGAGGAAGGTCTCAATTTCAACTGGGGAAAGGCAAGTTGTAAGTCCGTATGAGTTAGGAAAGGTCTAGCGATGAGAGGATGTCCCTTCCCTTTAGTTTGAAGGTGAAGGCTCAAGGTTGAGTGATCGTCTTTACCTGTTGAAACTGAAAAGGGGGTCTTTTCCTCTTTCATTTACTAGAGGATTCCGCTATTGCTGGAATAAAGGTATCGAGTGAAGGGAGACACTTTCCCATGACAACAACCACGGAAGATGTTATACTGCCTGATAGACTGATGCTGAGGAATTCCTCAGATATCTAGACAACCTTTTCGCAATTTATTGTGAAAAGCCTCTGTGAGAGAGGAGGTTGTTATATCCCAATTGTACTTGGTGGAATAATCGGAGATAATACTGATGTCCTTAAACCTTCTTTATTTGTCTTCAACCGAAGTTACAGTAATCCTGTTAATCCAATAGCTATATACAGAATAGTGAGATAAGTATTTACGTAGCCAGAGGTAAATGTTAACTGCTCTTTGGTAAATGATCACCAATCCAATATAACAACATTTATAAAATTGCTGTACTTTAAACAAGCACTTTGTTATATTACTAATAACAGTCAGTTATACTCTCTTGTTCTGTCATAAATAAATATAAATGTAAGGTATATCATATTTCCGGGGGACTTTTTTTTTTTAACAAATAATCTTGTATCAGATAACATAGGTATGTATTTACATTTTATCCAAAATTTGAATAGTGCTCTATTTAAAAAAAAAAAAAAACTATTTTCCCTCTATATAAAAACTTACTAAAGAATATTACAAATTAATATTCAAAAGCAAAGTCTGGTACTCAAACAGGCATAACATAAGATAGTTCACAAAGACATGCTATGACATTATTACATAATTTTGTACTGCACCAGACATCAGGCAAAACCAATTCTGAATAGCTAATGCAGGTATGATCTAAGCTTTTCAGTCTTGTTAATTAACATGATCTCTCCATCTTTGTATTTTATGTGATGATCCTCGTTACTTGCAAACTTGAATTTATTTCCCTGCATTATCATTTCAAGATCTTCATTCCATTTGCATTCTTTTGTTAGAACATCTGCAATCATGTCTTTCTTTCCATCCAGCAACTGTAAGACTCAATACAGCCCTCAGTCAACATGTCCTTCATCTCCTATATGCTGTTCCTGAGAAGCCTTTCCTCAACCTGCTTGGTACTCCCAGCAGATTCTAGCCTGGGTATTGAATCTGTGAATAATTTGATTGGAATTTTCTTTCCATACTGTCCAAATAATATCTGTTCAATCTGACTCGCAAAAAACTGACTGTTATCAATAATCTTAGTCATACTTCTGGTTTCAGCCGCCTTTGCAGAATGACATACCTTCTGGATAGTCTTTGACTTCCAGTAAATAGGGACCACACGTCCATTTCTTCCTAGTAAAATCAGATTGCCACTTATGCTTCTCTCATGTGTATTAAAGGAAGCATCTGTAAATCTATATATCTTCAAATATTCTTTTTTATCAATTCTTGTAAATTCTACTTTATTTGGTCTCTCATTTATCTTATCAATCGAAAAATTTACCTTTTTAAGATCTTTCAATGTAGCACTACTATTTTTCTTGGACATCTGCAATGCTGTGATAGAAAGTTCAGGTCTTGTATTGGCTGCTAACCACCTAAACTTTCCTACATACTTGCGAAATACTTTCAGTTCCTTACTAGTCAAACATTCATTAGTTTTTCCTTTCCTGATATCTTCCACTTTCTCAAGACTCCTCGCATAATCATCCATTGAGATTGTTATTCCAGTTTCTGTTTTGATGATATCTATCCCAGTGAACCAAAATTTATTCTTTTTTATCTTTGAAACTTGTAATTTTTCTTTACACAAGTCTGTTACTTTCTTTACAAATCCTTTTGTACCAGCTATCGAAAAATCATCTACATGAGTAAGTATCATACCAATCAGATATCCTTTACTCTGCTGATAGTAGTATGCCTCATCTCCACTCACGGTCTTCAGCCCTTCTTCCTTGAAAATCTGCTGAACTTTCAGCCAAAATTTTCTACTGGCATCATCCAATCCATATAATGGTTTTCTGAGTTTCCAAATAATGTTTTCTTTTTTTAAATCCTTTGGAGGTTCTACAAATATATTCCTGTTAAGTATGTTTGAATGTAAAAATGCTGCTTTGATGACAATAGACTGAAGCTCAAAATTCTCATTTGCAGCCAAGGACAAGAAGACTTTCATGCTTTCACGCATAGCTGTTGGTGAATCAGCTTGGAGTTTTCTTTTTCATGAAATCCCTTGGCGACAATTCTCCCTTTGTAATCAGTTTTTTGTCCGTCATGCTTCTCCTTTTTCGTGATCACCCATCTTCTGCCTATCTTTTCTTGCCCTACATCTTCCACTTCTTCAAAAGTGTCAAAATGTAACAAATTTTCATATTCTTTCTTCTTTGCTTCTAACACTTCTGGCATCTTGTGATATTTAACAGGTAATTCCACTACATAACTTTTTATTTCCTCACAAAAACACTGTTTTTTCTGAAGTCAACCAGAATGCTCCAATGAAATCCTTCTCAGTCTCTTCTTTATCATCTTGAGATCTCGTCTTCATTCTTAGATTACTGGCTGGAGGATTCACTGATATTTTCTCTTCTCCTGCCATTTTAGGTGTAGAGTCCACTGCTTTTGCTTCGTTGTTTACTTCTCTTGAAATTTCCGAGGGAATATTTTTTTGAGAGCAAAGTTGTATTGTTTTACTGTTGTGAAGACCTTTTCAGCTTTGAAAAATATTCAGCTTCCCTGAATTGCTTGGTGATCATGTGATGTCTCTCGACCATTAACTTCACATTCTCACTATCAAACATCAACTCAGTGGCGACATTTCCTGTAGAAATTCCAGGTATTGTTACAGCCTTTCCTGTCACCAACTGCATAGAGTTATATCCTAAAATGCTGGTGGTTGTATTATGAGTCCAAGCAGCCATCTCTACAGCATTCTTTAAATCAATTTTCTTATCTGCCTCTCGAATTTTCTTCACCGTCATATCTGCAGAATAATGGTTACGTTCGTTAATTCCATTACTCCAGGGTGAGTAATTTGAACCAAATTTTACTTCAAAACCTAGTTTTGAAGCAAACTCTTTAACTTCATGGTTCTTAAACTCTGGTCCGTTATCTGCCCAGTATCCTTGAGAAGGGAACCCAAACCTCTAGTTCCATGCTGTGTTGAGAGATTCAACCACTCACTCGGTGGTTTTATCCTTCAAAATATCTCCTTGAATAAATCTGATGAAGGAACAGATCATCCATAATACATGTCTCTCCATATTGTTTTAAGTCCAGGGTTACAATCTGACTAAAATCAGAAACTATTGGTAATGCAACTTTAGGAGTGCCCTGGGATCTCTTGTATTTTCTATGCATATTGCAGTTTTCACACACTTCTTTTATTGTTTTTCGCATTTTCTCATTAAGGGGACCGTCCGCCATGAGGTATTAACATGACAACTTTCAGAAATCGAAAATCGTTTTATTGCTTCTATGTATGCGTAAACATGTCGTACATACTCCCCAGAAGTTTCAGCCAATTATTTTTACAAATAACGAAGATATAGTGGTTTTTAAATGATGACATCACCCTTACTGTGTCGTCTGCATGACTGAGTTTGACAAAATCGTCTTTATGTTAATTTTGCATATCTATAGCGATTTTTCACTTATATTTCGAGCTATCGTACGTCTGGCAGAAATGGAAGGCATTGGTAGATTGTAGATGAACGAAATCTACTACAATAACAGTAGCCAAAGTTTCCAAAGATGTATAGAAGTTATAATGTATGCGTTTGTTTACTTGAAGTTCGTATGTACATTGTGTTTCCACAACGCCCTCGGGAGCATTATAGCAAGGCCAATGTTACCTAAGGTTATCGAAAGAACAAATAGTCAATCATTTTTCCAAACAATGAAGATATAGCGGTCTTTAAATGATGACGTCATCCTTATGGCGTCGTCTGTATGACTGAGTTTGACAGATGCGCAGTTCTCTCTCTCTCTCTCTCTCTCTCTCTCTCTCTCTCTCTCTCTCTCTCTCTCTCTCTCTCTCTCTCTCTCTCTCGTTTCGAAATCTCGTACTTCTGGCAGAAATGAAAGGCATTGGTAGAGGGTAGGTGAATGAAAACTACCAGCTACGAAAACATCAGCAAAGTTTCCAAAGACATATAGAAATTATAATGCATGTGTTTATTTACCTGAAGTTCGTATGTTGATTGTGCTTTCACAACGTCCTCTGGAATTTCATAGCAATGCCAATGTTACATAAGGTGATAGAAAGAACAAAAAGTAAGTGGAGAACAAGAAAAAAGAACCAAGAAAGAGGGAAACATGGGTAAGAGTACAAAGCTGAAACCTGCTAACTAAAACACTGGCAACAATTAGAGATCGCTGGCAACTCATAACATAGGAATAGTAAACTGAGGGTTCAAATATCTCGTTTAGGGTGCATTTATGTAGGAATAAACAATAAAAGTTATCATAATAATATTATCTTGATTTCTTTTAGAAAAGAAGCGAAAGTTTGCTGCAAATCTTTGGGAGCTCATAACTCAAAAACATACTTATTCCCACTTAGGTACATTTTTCTCACTTATTTGTTGTTCGATATTAGCGAAAAAGATATCGTTGAAAAGAAGAATAAAAATCCCACAATTCTGTCAGACAAAATTTTTATTTTCTTTTTACATTTTTTTCACGATTATTTTCCGTCTAGACGAGGAAAAAAAAAATCATTAAAAAAAACAGAAAGGAAAATCAAAATTCTGTCTGACAGAATTGTTCTGTTGTTAAGAGTAGTTTTTGTGGTATAAGTTTCAATACAATTGGTATTATAGTAGTGTGGAAAAATGTACCTAAATATTTTTTTTTAATCATGATTTTTGCTAATAAATCCAAAAGTTTTTGATCAAATGACTTGAAATTTTTATATGATGAAGGTATTATATATGTCTAAAACATATATAGAAATTGTGTAATTTGGATCATTAGGAAAAAAAATGGCGGACATGGCGGACGGTCCCCTTAAGTTTTCCTGCATTCCTATATGCATGAAGTAGTTGATTTTCATTCTTGTGGTTGGTTACTTCACGAATCTTCTTCACTTTCTCATAACTCTCTACATCTACTTCCTTCTTCGTAAAATACAGTGGCATCTGTAGTCCAAAATGCTCTATCCTCATACAGCTGAAGAACCATATGACCTCCTGCAGTATACATACATTCGAACTTACGGGTTGTTTCGCCGTTGATTGTCACTTTATCTCTATGCATACTTAGATCTATTTTCCCTTTTCTCATAGTATTTCTACCACACAACAATGGCACATTTTCAGCATCCAGCACAAAAGCTCCAAGCAAAATCCTTCTGAAAGTATCAGATTTTTCAGATTCCTTTATTGTTAGTGGTATTTCTATAATTTCCCTACTTTCATATATTCTACTTGGACCAAATCTGAATTCTTGGAAACATCTCATTTTATGTAAATTTTCTTTCTTAATACCATTCTTCTTCAGATATTTTTCTAGCCAACTTTTTCCAACTAAGCTACTTGGACAACCAGTATCCAAAATCAGAGCTCCTACTTCGGTAACTTCTTTAGCAAACATTACATCGCTGATATCTACATCAATGATCTCTGATACTTCTTCCATAATTACAAAATTAACATTCTTTCCTTTCTTCAACATTTCTTCAATTTTTACCAAGATTTTTGCTACATTTTCTTAGACCTTAATCACTCTTTCAGTCAAATTTTGCTGCTGTTTCCGATCATTTGACACAGGCCTACTATTAAAAGATGATCTTCCATTTGAAAATGGCCTACCATTGGAGTATGGTCTAAAACTGGATGACTGCCTCGAAGATGATCCTGGTCTTGATGGTGTCCGCGAGGGAGCTCTCCTATATATTCCAGACTGAGTCCTCCAAAATCCTGGATTAGAATCTGATTTTCAAAATCTCTGAAAATCAGGCCTTTGCTTAAAATTTTGCCATCTTTGCCATCTACTTCTATTTTCGCCATAGTGAACCGAAGACAAATTCGCAGATGATCCTGAAAATTTAGTTCTAATATTTCTATTATTTTTTACTTTTAACTTTCTGTATTCGAAATTTAGAAGATTAAAAACTTCATTGTCTTCTCGCGGTCTCCTATCAGTTCCATCATGTGTCTCCATAGCATCCATTAGTCTTCTTTTCTCTTCTGCATTAATATTCCCCCAATCATATGCTTTTTCTACCATCATAACACCTAACAAGTAATACAAATGTACAGTAACTTCCTCTCTCATACAATCACAGATCAAGACTTCAAACTTGTCCCGGTAAGTTTCATTAGTATCCTCTTCCTTTACGGAAAATTCCAAGATTGACTTGAGAACATCAATACACTTCTCTGATGTAGTTTTTGCATACTTTTGCTTAAGAATTTCCAAAACTGCCGCTACTTTTTTGTTTAGAGCCTCAGGTGTTTTATCCAATAGCACAGAAACAACATAATCTTTGACAGTATCATTTTTCTCCAGGCTCTCTACTAAATCAGTATACTTCGTAAAATTATCATCCTTGTTCGAGGTATTCCACGCTTCTACTTCTTGAAAAAACTTTCCAAAAGTTTGACCAACCCAGATTGGAGGAGGTTTAGATTTAGTAATCTGTGTTGATCTTTTCGCTTCCAATCCTTTGGCAATTTCTTTAACAGCAATCATTGTAATGATTGCTGTTAAATCTAGTCTCCAGGCGTAAAATCATAGCAAAGCTATAGCTTGTGGTAGGTGTCGAAATGTGGTTGTCTATGATGTGGAGAGGGTTCTCTTGGAGACTCTATCAGGAGCTGCAGAAGGTTTGGAAACCGTTCTGCGTAATGCCATAAGGGAGCTATGAGAGTCCTTGAGAGGCTGACCGATGTTCTAGCCTTCTTGAGTGCCCTTCTCCAGACAAAATAGGGACGAGACCTAAACGTCATTGTTTTACCCACCGTTGTTGGCCTGTTTCTTGCCAAAGAGCCTTGGGTTCTAGGGCTGGGGAGCAACAGCAGCCTGAGGTTCAGGGGCGTTGCGAACAGATCCCTAGTTGGAGGACACCGTAAAGCCGGGACTTTGTCGGCTACAAGGTGATCCAAAGACCATTCGGTATACCTTATCTGAGATGCTGTGCACAGATTGTCGGTGAGCACATCCTCTAGTCTGGAATAACGCCGGCTGATAGTGGCACCGAACGGACTTTGGCCCATCTTGAATGTTTATACTGCTAGATGGGAAGAGGCTGCGAGCAAGTTCCTGCTTGCTTGTCAACGTGAGCCTCTATGTGGTGTGTGGTGTTGTCACCCATCACATCACTGAGTGGTCCGTTAGGAACCATGAGGCTGCTGAAGGACCAGAAAGTTGGCCTTTATCTCTTAAGAAATTTAAGTAAAGGTACTTTCGGACTCTGTCCAGAGGGCTGAGGTCAAGTGGTGCAGCACTATGGTCCCTCCTCTCTTCATTTGATGTGTTCTAAGCACAGCATCAAGTCCAAGGGGTGTGGAAGGATGAGAAGGTTATACCGATCTGTAGATTCTCAACTGACACCCATCCCTTGAGGTTCGTCCAAACTTCTAGGCCCATGGGGGTCAGAATGTCTGGGGGATCGAGGCCTGATTCCAGTCAGACTTGAGGTACTCTGGTATAGGAGTTCTCATTTTTGAGAAAGTTTGTGGAGATTGGTGTCTAGAATCATTCCCAGATACACCAGTCTTCTGGGAGGGAAGTAGGGAAGACTTCCGCAGGTTTACCTTGATCACTGGATCTTGGTAAAAAGACTTCAGAAGTTCCGGTGCTAATGCAGAGTTGCCACCGAGTCTGCTAAGGTCAGTCAGTCGTCCCAAAACGGAGGAGACAGAAGCCGATCCAGTGAGACCAAGATGGGTGTAGTGAAAAGACCGAAGCACAGGTGTTTCTTGTTTATCTAGACTGAATCTTCAAACCCTCCTAGATGGATGGATTGGGCTTGGAAGTATGTGTCCTTTAGGTCCAGTGTGCAAAGGAAGACCTTGGCGAGCATTGGATCTGCGAGCACTGGCTCTTTGGCAAGAGCTGGCGCATTGGATCTGAGACCGCAACTGCGCAGGAGAGTGCTGGTCAGAGAGTGTAGAAGAGCGCTGGCGAACAGGCAAGCGCTGGCTCTTTGTGAAGAGTTGGCGCATTGGGGAGCGCTGAATCTGAGAGCGCAAGTGAGCAAGAGGGTGCTGGGTCTGAGAGTGCAGGGGAGACCTGGCACGCCTTAACGCACTGTGTAGGGTTTTGTGCAGTCTCCCTAAAATGCGCAGAAGCGCGTGACTAGTTGCGCAAGGGCGGGTGCATGGGCAAGCGATTGCATGACGCGCGTGCGCATAAGAGGGCTGGCGCAAGCGGAAGACTGTTGACGCGCGCGTGGAAGACTGTTGGCGCGTGCATGTAAGAGGGCTGACGCACGCGCGTGGAAGACTGTTGGCGCGCGCGTGTAAGAGGGCTGACGCACGCACGTGGAAGACTGTTGGCGCGCGCGTGTAAGAGGGCTGACGTGCGCGGGCGTGGAAGACTGTTGGCGCGCGGGAGCGTAAGAGGGCTGGCGCGCAAACGGAAAACTGCTGGCGCGCCGAAGCAATGGTATGTGTTAGAATGCTTGCGTGCATGACAGCACGGGCGCGTAGGAAAGCACTGGAGCACAGGTGCAGGAGATCGTTGGTAAGCAGGAACGATACACAGAAGAGTCCAGGACCGAAGTCCAAGGACTAACTGCAGCGTAAGTTTGCGCTGGTATGTCAGCAGGTCAGCTGGCAGGACGACCAGGAACTGGGATGTGCCCTTTGGAAGGGCAAACATCCTTTGATGGCGACCGTGAAAGGTCCACAGAAGAGTCCAGGACCAAAGTCCAAAGACTGACTGCAGCGTAAGGTTGCGCTGGTAGGTCGGTAGGTCAGCTGGCAGGACGATCATGAGCTGGAATGTGCCTTTTGTAATGGCGAACATCCACTGATGGCAACCGTGAAAGGTCCACAGAAGAGTCCAGGACCGAAGTCCAGGGACTAAACTGTCGCGCAAGGTTGCACTGGTAGTCGGCAGGTCAGCTGGCAGGCACTGTTAGGTCAGCTGGTAGGACGATCAGGAACTGATGACACACATGAGGGCCGGTGGACCAGCAAGCTGACTTTCAACAGTAGCGCTCCTCCGAAGATCAGTCTCTATGAGTGGCCCCTCTCGTGAACGAGAGGTGATCACTTCGCAGGAGAGACTTGCCTAAGACTATGCTCCACACCCGAAGGAAGAGACTCAGCAAGGGGGGAGTGTAGTCTAGGCGAAGACAGCAACATCATTCGGAGTCTGTGAAATGATTAAGATGCAGGCAGTTCTCCCTCGGAAGGGGGAAACAACCTTTCCTCGAAGATGAAGTGCTGATCAGGTGTTGCCATGGGCGTACTTCTGAGAGAAGGGATGACGCCCATGAGGGCCGGTGGATCAGCAAGCTGACCTTCAGCACTAGCGATCCTGTGAAGAGTAGTCTCTATGAGTGGCCCCTCTCGCGAATGAGAGGTGATTACTCCGCAGGAGAGACTTGCCTAAGATTATGTTCTAACCCTGAAGGAAGAGAGACTTAGCAGGGAGGGAGAGTGGTCTAGGCGAAAGCACCAACAGCAGTCGGAGTCGATGAAGTGGTTAAGATGTGGGAAGTTCTCCCTCGGAAGGGAGAAACAACCTAACACCTGGGGAGGAAACTTTTCCTCGGAAGGTAAAGTTGTCCAACCCCTGGAGGCGTTCTAAGATTACCTGAAGTGTTGATCATGTTGTAACGCGCATACTTCTAAGAGCAGGGATGACGCCCAGGATGACGTCCTCTGAGGGACGGCAGTGACAGCAGATTCCCCAGGTATGAACAGAACAGCTCTGCTTCATCGGCACTATTAGTCGAACGAAAAAAACTGCATAGCTATTTGATGAAAAATTAAATAAATTATGTAACAAAAGATTCCATAGGGAGGAACTCCAAAGAGGACCACCGAGGGAACAACATAAAATAACAAATTCTGGAAATAAATTTGTATTTTTCCTAGCATACAAACCTAGAGCTATTTATAGGGTATTACTTTCGGCAACGCTGAAAACCAGTCAAGACAATTTTAGTGAGGGATAATTACCCCATCCGCTGGTTAGCAGGAGAGGGTTGGGGTAGACTGGCTACCCCGCTCACACCTGTCGGTTGAGTAACCACTTTTGCTTTCCGGCAGGACTTCTGGGGGGACAGGGTGGCTGGCCAATTTGTATAAATAGCTCCAGGTTTGTATGTTAGAAAAAATACAAATTATTTCCAAATTTGTTATTTGTTCCGACACAGATACAAACCTTCGCTATTTATAGGGTGACTTACTCTTAGGAGGGAGGAAGTTCTACCAACTGGCCTTGGTCATGACCCGGGGTTCCCTCTAATTGATCTTTGATCTAATTAGTAGGAACCCTACCCTTGCTAAAATCAAAGGAGTTACAAGGTAACTCAATGATAGCAGCCTGCAGAAACTTGTGTGAGACTCGTGGCTTGTCTTTACGTAGGAACTCGAGGATAAGCATGAGTTGTAAGACATATCCAATACCCTCCCTCACGAGGTATTGGTGCCGTAAAAAAGTACAGTAGACCCCCGGGGTACGGCGTCTCCAGCTTACGTTTTGTTCACGTTACTGTTTGGAATACGATGTTTTTTCGTCTCCGCGTTACGACATTTTCCCCACCTTATGGCATTGAATTCCAAAATTCAAACATGGCGGTTTTTACGCGTACGACTGTGCAAGTCACTCGCCTACCACCACGCTCATACGTCACTGCATACGTCACTAAGAAGCTGGTCTGCTATTGGTCGGCGTCACGGCGTCACTAAGATACCGATACGCTATTGGCCGAAATCCCTCCCACAATGCCTGAGAGAGATGCTGCCTCTCTCTCTTTGTTAATCGCTCGCTCAGTTCAGAATCTCGTGTGTGTTTCGTAAAGACTTGAACTCATGTGAGTGCTTGCAATATCGTATTTTTTGTGCATTTTAATGCTTAATTCCAACTTTAATTCGTTAGCCATGGGTTCCAAGATTGCTAGGGAAAAGTAAGAAGATGATTACTATGGAAACGAAGCTGGAGATAATAAAGAAATACAAAGAAGGCATGTGCATCGTTACCTTCGCTAGTACATATGGCCGTAACCACTCAAAGATTGGTTCAATCATCATAAACAAGGAAGCCATTAAAGCAAGTAAGTCTTCTAAAGGCATGACTGTCCTTGCCAGTGGAAGGACCTCAATCAACGACGAGATGGAGAGACTCCTTCTACTATGGATTAAAGAGAAGGAAATCGCTGGTGACACACTCGCGCAATTGGTAATTTCGCACAAGGCGAGCGTCATCTTCGCCGATCTCGTGGAAGCCCAGAGAGATGGCGAAGACAAAGGAACGTCGCAGCAAGCCCCCCAAGAGTTCAAGGCTTCTCATGGGTGGTTTGATCATTTTAGAAAGAGGAGTGGTATTTACTCAGTTGTCAGGCATGGAGAGGCGGCCAGTTCTGACAAGAAAGAAGCAGAAGAATTCCTCAAGAAGTTTGAGAAAGTAATTTCCAGAGAAGGCTACATTCCTCAGCAAGTGTTTAACTGTGATGAAACTGGCCTTTTCTGGAAGAAAATGCCCCGCTGTACATATATCACAGCAGAAGAAAAGAAACTTCCTGGCCATAAACCGATGAAGGACAGACTTACCCTCGCATTTTGTGCAAATGCCAGTGGGGACTTAAAAATTAAGCCCCTACTGGTATACCACTCAGAGGCACAAAATATCACGAAGGATAGGCTCTCGGTATTTTGGAGGTCTAACGGCAAGGCCTGGGTCACGAGGACCATATTTATTGAGTGGGTAAACGTCTGCTTCGGTCCTGCTGTCAAGAACTTTTTAGAAGAGAACAATCTTCCTCTCAAATGTCTCCTGGTACTGGACAATGCCCCTGCTCACCCTCCTGACCTTGAGGACATCATTCATCCTAAATTCTCCTTCATCAAGGTTCTCTATCTGCCACAGAACACCACCCCTCTCCTCCACCTTATGGACCAGCAAGTGATTGCCAACTTTAGGAAGCTTTACATGAAGCATCTGTTCAAAAGATGCTTCGAAGTGACCGAAAGCACTCAACTCATCCTCCGTGAATTTTGGAAGAGGCATTTTGACATCGTTTAATGCCTGAAGATGATCGACAAAGCTTGGAATGAGGTTTCACGGCGCACCTTGAACTCCTCATGGAAGAAACTGTGGCCAACTGTTGTGGGAGAACGCGACTTCGAAGGTTTCGAACCCTCAACCGAAGACGAGGCCGTTGATGATCCTGCCCCTGAGGGTGATGTTGAGGAAATAATTTCAATCGGGAGGTCCATGGGACTTGTTGTCTATAAGGCTGATGTCCATAACCTTATCGAGGAGCCCAGGGAGGAGCTTACGACTGAAGACTTGAAAGAGTTGGAGGCAATGCAGTTGACCATCATTCAAGAAGAGCACAGCTCTAGTGGTGGCGAGGACGGGGGGGGGGGGGGACTGAAGAAACGACATCGGCAGAAATAAGGGAAGCTATTGATTGGTATGAAAACCTTACGAGATTCATTGGAATAAAAAAACACCAAGAAAAACTTCACACAGGTCGTCTTCTGGAGAGTGTTAATGACAAGTGTATGAGTCATTTTAGAAATATGTTGAGGAATCGTCAGAAACAGGCTTCTTTGGATAGATATTTCTCCAAAAGAGAAGTGTCAGAAAGCAAAGATGATATAAGTGATTCTATTAAAAAAGCTAAAAAAAAAAAAAAAAAGAGTAATTTTTTAAGTTCTAAAAAATAAATCAAAAAAATTTCAAGACAAAAAAAAAAAAAAAAAAAAAACCCATTTTGAGCGAAGCGAAAAATCTATTTTTGGGTGAGATAGCCATGTCCTCCTGATGGAAAGTTCCTATAAGTAGTTTCCAAAGGGATATTTGACTACAGTGATATTCCCAGAGAATTTACCTTTAGGTCTCCAGAATTCTAACTCCTGGTGCAAATATCCTTAAAATTTCTCTTAAGGATATCGCATCAATCAGGGGACGTATGTCTTGATACGACACGTAGCAATCTTCACCCCGAATAGTGTTTTCGCTTCGAGGGGGAAAGTGGCAAAAATAGAAGGGGAGACGTTATCAAGGTACCCTTCCTCCCATACTACTACTGAGTATCTAGATGGCGCTGTATGTCAACCCAGCACGCTATTCCTTGTAGCGTTAAGCATGGTGCTACAGATATAGTAATTTTGGGAGGGATCCTGCCAAGGCCTTTTCTTGTAGAAAAGGAGGGCGGGTCCATCTGGACGACATGACTATCTCACCCAAAAATAGATTTTTCACTTCGCTCAAAATCCGTTTTTTGGCCTCAAGCCATGTCATCCTGATGGAAGCTTATCAGAGAATTACTAAAAAGTACTGTATCTGTGGATCTTTAAAGTGCTTTAACCTTGGGACAGTTTTTTCCTTTGGTCATCCAGACCATTGAGACATATGACGTTACCGTTATACGTCATTACTGCTAAACATAAACCATGTTAGTGCTTCCTGCCCCCTGCAGGGAAGAGTCATACTAGATGTAGGTGAGGAGTCTCAAGGTTTGCATATAACATATGAACAAACATAGCATCAACTACATACAGGTCTCGCTGTATGTATAACGAATTGGAACAATCATTGCCAGAAAATGTTTGTATCAGTATAAGAACAAAGGTATTAGCTATACATATTGTTCATAAGTAAATATATGCAGTTTATTAAAGGATAATAAAACAGACATATTTTCATTGAAAATCAATTGTAGGGCGAAATAAGACGCAAATACACATTGATAATTTATTGGTAATAAATGACCAACATAAAGTAACATATATAACATAAATGTTAATAAATGCAATAAGAAACATATCCAACAATCAAAGCACAGAAAATATTTGTTATCACCTGAAAGGGAAAGGATATTAATGCCACAGTAAATCTGAAAATTTGCTAAATTTTCTAATATGCATTTCTGTGATACTGAATGACTATTCACACTGTGTAAGTACACACAGCATAAGTGTTATCTCTATGTTTCTTCACCTCAATTAAATAGAACAGTCCTAAATGTCACCTTGGTGACAGTTATTTCAAAGTATTGCACTGAGAGGTGTCAACACCTTCACCCTTTTCATTGATGGTCCCAATCAATTCACTGTTCATCGCAGCACTGTACGACAGGTTTTAGTACACTACCTGCCGCCACCATGTATCGCTTGAGTTCATGCACTTGCTTCGCATAATGCTTGTAGAACACTCTGGATGACTTCCATCCAGTGCAAGAGCGAAGACGCTCAAAATCCATATGCTGAAAAAAGTTAAGTGATGAAGCGATGTTTCTTGGATCATGACCTGAGGGTGTACTGTCAGGATCCGCTCTACGAATAAAATAGGTGATTTTTGCCCATAGTTGTTTTATGGATAGGTTTGAGATCCTGAGGTTTCTCCTTTATAGAGCTGTCCTCCCCTGAAGTCTGAAGTTCTTCGAAGATATATCTTTAGACACTCCACTGGACACAGCGAGACATCTTCCTTCAGCGGGTAGATTCTCCAGGGACCCCACCTTTTGGTGGGTAGCTCGTTCTTAGCGAGAAATGTTGGATCAGGGAAAAGATTCAGTTCTCCCACTTCTGTGAAGTGAATATGGATGGCCCTCATCTCTGGATAGGCCCACTATTTCACTAACTCTGGCCCCCGAGGCTATAGCAAACAAAAAAATAACTTTTAGTGTCAAGTCTTTCAGAGAGCAATCATCATTGTTCACCGTTGAAGCAAAGTGTAGGACCTTGTCCAAGGACCATGAAATAGGTTTCAGAGGGGCTGAAGGCCTGAGTCTAGCACAAGCCTTAGGGATCTTGTTAAATATTTCGTTTGACAAGTTTACTTGGAAAGCGTATAGCAGAGGTCTAGTCAGAGCTGATTTACACGTGGTTATTGTATTGGCTGCCAGACATTGTTTATGAAGGTGGATAAAGAAGGACAAACAGAAGTCCATTGAGATTTCTTTTGGTCCTTTTTCCTTGACGAAAGCAACCCACTTTTTCCAAGATGATTCATATTGTCTTCTGGTTGACTTGGACTTATATTCTTCTAAGAAGTCTATACTGCCTTTCAAGATCCCAAATCTCTTCTTTACTGCTAAGGAGAGAAAATCATAAGAAGAAGGCTTTGGGTTCTCTGTGATGAAGCGAAGACAGTACTGTTGAGACAGTACTGGGTTCGGCAGAGGGACCAGCCTCAGCTTCAGTTCCAATACTAGAGGGAACTAGTTGCTCTTTGGCCGCTTGGGAGCCACTAGACCTGCCGTTCCCTGAAAAGGATCTCAGCTTGTTGAGGACCTTCATTAAGAGATTGGTTGGAGGGAACAGATAGATCCGGTTCCATCTGTTCCAGTCGAGGGACATGGCGTCTGTCGCTTCCACTAGAGGGTCCTCGTATGGGGCCACATAATGAGATAGCTTCTTGTTGTCGCTCGTCGCGAAGAGGTCGATCTGCAGTCTTGGGACTTGATGTAAGATGAAGGAGAATGAGCCTGCATCTAGGGACCATTCTGACTCTATCGGCGTGACCCTGGATAGAGCATCTGCCGTCACATTGCGGAACCCTTGATGGTGAACTGCTGATAAATGCCATCTCTTCTTTCCGCCAGGCGGAAGATGGACAAAATCACTTGATTGATTCAGGGCGATCTCGAGCCTTGACGAATCAGACATATCACTATCACCTCGCTGTCCAAGATCAGTCTTATGTGGGCTGATTCGCGAGGGGACAGTTTCTTCAGCGTCAGAAAGACTGCCATGGCCTCCAAAATGTTGATGTGGAAGGTCTTGAATAGAGAAGACAAAGTCCCTTGGACTTTCTGTTGATGAGAGTGACCTCCCCATCCTTCCTCTGAGGCATCCGTATGGTTGATGACTGAAGGTAGAGGTGGTTGCAAGGGTGCGGTCCTCTTTAGGTTCTTGGCCTTCGACCATGGCTTGAGAAGTGCTCCTAGTCGGATCAGTATCGGTCTTCTTAGATTTCTTCGGCCATTTGATGCGTATCTTCTCCAGACTCCTGACGCATATTTTAGCTGTCCTCTTAGCACTGGGTCTGTCAATGATGCAAACTGGAGAGAGCCCAGTACTCTTTCCTGTTGGCGTCTTGAGATCCTGTCGGATTTCAGTAGTCTCTTGACAGATCCTGCTATCTCTCTCCTCTTCCCTGGGGGAATGGAGTGACGGTGTGACTTTAAGTTCCAATGTATTCCTAGCCATTGAAACTCTTGAGCTGGAGATAATCGAGACTTCTTGACGTTGATCTTGAATCACAGATGTTCTAGGAATTGGATCACTTTCTTGGATACTTGCATACACTCCGTCCTGGATGCTGCCCACACAGGCCAGTCGTCCAGGTACGCTACTACCTGGACACCTTCTAGGCGTAGTTGTTGAATGACTGCGTCTGGAAGTTTTGTAAAAATCCTTGGGGCTATGTTTAGTCCAAAGGGCATGGCTCTGAAGACGTACTACTTCTTCTGTAGCCTGAATCCTAGGTAGGAGGAGAGGGGGCAGTTGATTGGAATATGCCAATAGGCATCTGACAGGTCTATCGAGACTGTGTATGCCCCTTTTGGTAACAGGGTCCTTATGTGTTGAAGGGTTAACATCCTGAACTTGTTGTTTTCTATGAACTTGTTGAGTGGCAACAAGTCCAGAATGACTCTGAGATTGTCCGAGTCCTTCTTGGGAACACAAAACAGCCTTCCTTGGAATTTGATGGACTTTGCCCTCCTTATCACCTGCTTGCTCTAAAGTTCTAGGGTGTATTCTTCCAGTACGGGGGTTGAGTGTTGGAAGAATTGGAGAAATGGTGGTGGAGCCACCCTCCAGCTCCACCTGAGTCCGTTCTTGATTAGGCTGTGGGCCCAAGGATCGAAGGTACAATGATCCTGAAATTGTTGGAGTCTTCCTCCTACCGGAAGCATCTCATTGCTTCGATTTTCCGGAGGACTTACCTTATTGACCGCTTCCTCCCTTACCCCCTTTACCTCTTGGGGGTATCTAGAGGAGCCCCTTTTAGACCCTCTACCCTTGGGACGAAATGTAGTGGTCTGCCTCTCGAACGCAGGGTTGAACGCTGGTGACTGGGCAACCAGCTGCTGAGGCACCATCTGATAAGTTGGTTGGGGTTGAGCCACCATCTGGGTTACTGCGGTCATGGCAACTGTGGGATGTTGTTTTTGTTGCTGCTGTCTGGCAGGGCGAGAGGGCAACCTGGGTCTTTTAGTCTTCCTCTTAGGCTGGGGACCCTCATCCAGGGAAGACTTCCTCTTCGCTGACATGCCCCATTTCTGGAGAAGGTTTCTATTCTCTGTGGCGGCCTTGTCTACGACTTCCTTGGCCACTTCACTCGGGAAGAGGTCCTTTCCCAAGATATTGGAACCTATCAGCTTCCTGGGTTCGTGCTTTACTGAAGCAGAAGCAAACACGAACTCCCTACATACACGTCTGGCTTTGACAAAGCCATACAGGTCCTTGACCACAGTAGCCAAATGCATTTTGGGCATGACCATGTTCATATCTGGGGTTCTACTATTGCTTGCCGTCTCCTCTAGACAAATCTGGAGAGATAGAGATGCAACAAGTCTTTCCTTTGTCTCTTGCTCCCTACGCAAGAGAAAGTCAGACAGCTTAAGGAGATTTTTGCTAAACTGACGTCTAGCAATATCTGCCTCCAACTTCCCAACTGAGAAGGTAAGGAGGACTTCCTTCCAGTCCTTATCTTCCGTGGGCAGGGCTAAAGATAAAGGTCTACACTCATTGAGTGTAGGGCAAGGTTTGCCTGCCTCTATTGCCTTCATGACTGCCTTAAAACCCTTTGATGTAAAGGGAAAGGCTAATGAAGCTGGAGCAAGAGAGGTGGGATGTTTCTTGCTAAAGGCTGACACTTTCGAGTTAGTGAAGCCCTTCTGCTTCAGGCTACTTGATAAAAGAGCCTGAGCTTTCTCATGGTCAAGTACTATGACCTCCTTCGGTTCTGTCTCCTCCTTGGATGTTGGTTCCGTCTTCAGACGGACGAAGCAGTCTGAGTAAGACTGAAAGCTGGGCCAGAATTCGACTTCCTTTACAAGGACAGTCCCGAACTTCTCTGATATGATCTTGCAGCTGGTAATAGGCCTGTCTTCTGCATACCTCCAGGGATTAACATCAGAGCAAGGTGGAAGATCTTAAACATTGAGTCTCTTGTGAGACCCACGGGACACGGTGGGATGGGCCATTTTTCTTTCCCATTTAGCGTCCCTTTCTTCATTTTGCTTGCGAAGACTCTCCATCATTGCCATGAGACTGGCCATTGCCTGTCTCATGTCATCTGATTGAGGGGCAAAGGACGTAGAGGGTAATGGTTCTGGGGCCGGAACTGACGAAACGGACTCCGATTTGACATCATCCTCTTCTTCTTCAGGAGCCAAGGTGGCCTCCTCCTCAAGATCTTCAGCTAGAAGGTCCTTCTCGGTGTCCTCAGACACCTCCGACATCGTCTTGTCTAGGTGGATGTCCTTCATTGCGTCGGAGACGTCCGTATCTACGGCAATCTGGACGCATGGGATCTCAGGTCGAGGCTGGGGTATGACAGCTTCCACACCCACTTTTGGGAACAGCATGGAGCGCATCTTTTGAAAGCCACGAACCCATCTGCATAGCTTCCCTTGTGCTGCATCCCTTGACCCCGCTGTCTTGGGGTCATCAAAAGCCTCGGTAACCAAGGCCTTGCAAATCTTGCAGTCCTGGGGGTCCCAGTACTTAAGAGTTCCCTTGGAAATGGCGCAGGGAGCATGAGCCCTGAACTCTTCATGGCCACAGAAGTCCTTGCTCCTCACGTTGCAGAAGACTTGAAAGCACTTGGAATGGTCCTCCTGTAAAAAGAAGAAAATTAAATGAGTATGCGGTAGTTTACCTCACCTGATAAACTATATAAAATATTATCATTAATAGTTTTGCATTATAGCTTAGGATAGACAAGCTAGAAAGGAATTAGGAGAGACACATACTTGTGTTTCCTGTCCATCCAATTGCTGTGACCTCCCCCAAAATTAAAACCTAGAGTTTTTCTATTCAGGAAACCCAAGGGAAGGATTCCAACCTCTAAGGATAGATAAGTGTAACTTAACACTGACTTTTCAAAAGGTTTTAATAATATGGGATAATAGTTAACTGATTAGCTATCAGTCTGTTGAAAGAAATCTTTTCCTTCAATATAAAACTGGTCTCAACAAGACTGTGCAAGGATACACAGGGTATGTTGGAAAATAACTACTGTTTAATATATACTATAGTTTTCTGTCTGCAGTATGATCTATACTGCAAATATACTGGCTACTGTATAATCATACTCTGCAGCCGGCGTGGGGTAGTGCTCAGCGGCACGGGCACCGGCCCAGCCGGCGGATAGTACCTGGCGGCACTTGCTGACAGAGAGATAGAAAGCATGGAGTGAAGGGTACCTTATTAAATGTTTGTTAACAATAAATAAGGGTGTAAGTACTTAGTCTTACTGCCTTCCTCTAGAAGGAGGGTTCAAATGGAAGGGGAGAATGTATCATTCAGGCTTCCATCCAAACACAAACCGTTGCCGGTCACTGCCGGCCACTGGTATGTGGATGGCAGTCCAAGAGAGGACAGAAGAACACTCTACAGAATAGGGGTCTCCCACCGGCAGCCGGACAAGCTGGCCCAGCTTTTCCCGGAGCCTTGCGTCCATAAGGGAAGGCTGAGCGACTAAACAGCTGCTATGTAGGAGCCCCGGCCGGCCCCACAACCCGCCGACAAGCGGTGAGATTGTAGGACAGCGGCCAAAGGGTTGCGATGGCTAGGCCATCGCTAAAGGACAGAGGGGTTAGGGAAAAGGGTCCTGTATGAAGTGTGGAAGGAGGCGGCAGGGTTGCCGGCCCTACCACACAACGAAGAAACTCTGTTTCAATATTGGCGCCGTCCTAGGCGGCAGAAGAATATCTATTCTTCAGCCTAGGGTCTGCCGAAATACAGTTAAGGGGGAGGCGGCAAGCCTGCCGCCCCCTCTCAACAGAGGAGAAACATTGTTTCAGTGCCAGCGCCATCCTAGACGGCAGAAGAATGTCTATTCTTCAGCCTAGGGTCTGCCAGCACAGGACTAGTCTTCTAGACCGCAGGGGAGAAGGTGGCGGCATCATACAACCACTTCAAGTGCAGCCTAGGGAGGTCTAGCTTCCTATGCCGGCGGCTGAGGCTAGCAGGGGAGTGACTACTCACCCTGCTGGCCGGCCACCAGCAAAAGACTGAATACACTGAGGTTCTGTTAAAAACCCAAAATCGGCTATCTGCCGGCAAGGTAAAGAGACAGAAAACTCTAGCCTAGTCAAGCAGGAGTGTCTACTCAATGGCAAGACCAAGATAGAGTTGTAGCCTGTGGCTGTACTCAGAGGGAAGGAGGGATTACCCTTAAATCTCCACTGAAGACGAGTATCGATTTATATAATAATTCTAGGAGATATCTATCTCCGCCTGAATTGATAAAACGATACACAAGGGTAAGCCGGGAACATGTATGAAAGTATACTAAAGCACCTAGGCTAGTAGCCTAGTGCCAGGCGAGATTCGGTTACCTTAATCGCCGAAACTCTTTCGTATACGATCGATGAGGAAGAGGAAATATATGCAATCAATATATTTTACAAGTATAAATTGCCTAAATAGCTTCATATTTAAATGCTATTACAACTAGGAATGTCGTTTATATCATGCATGAAGGTAAACTAAAGCCCATAGGCTAGGAAGCATAGCGCGGGCGAGGTTCGGTTACCTAAATCGCCGAAACTTCAAAGAATACATAATATATAACTTCCTAGAATATTATAACTGAATAGCTTCATAAATATTCATGCTATTAAAGCCGGGAAAGTCGTTCAGACTATATCATGCATGAACGACAACGCCCATGCGTCTCCGGTGCAGGCGAAGCTCCAACTCTTAAAATTAATTTAATTTCACTGGGAGGCAGGAGCTAAAATTTATACACTGTAAAGATCATATACTCAACTTTCCAGAGGCAGAAGAGGCTGGAGATTGCACAATAAATCCAAAAAACCAGAGCGTAACGAAAGAGCAACAGGGAAAATCACCATGCGATATCGCTACAAAAATAGGAATAGCGCGCTGGGTTGACATACAGCGCCATCTGGATACTCAATAATAGTACGGGAGGAAGGGTACCTTGATAACGGCTCCGCTTCTATTTCTGCCACTTTCCCCCTCGAAGCGTAAACACTATTCTGGGTGAAAATTGCTGTGTGTCGTATCAAGATATACGTCCCCTGATTTATGCGATATCCTTAAGAGAAATCTTAAGGATATTCGCGCCAGGAGCTAGAATTCTGGAGACCTAAAGGTAAATTCTCTGGGAATATCACTGCAGTCAAATATCCCTTAGGAAGCTACTTATAGGAACCCTCCATCAGGACGACATGGCCTGAGCCCAAAAAAGGATTTATCATGCAATCTCCAGCTTCTTCCGCCTCTGGAAAGTTGAGTATTTATTCTTTACTCTGTATAATTTTTAGCTCCTGCTTCATAGAGAAATTAGAGTAATTTTAAGTGTTCGGAGCTTCGCCGATCAACGGAGGAGCCATGGGCGCTGTCGTTCATAACGCATGTGTTATTTAGCTAGCTCAAGGACACTCCCGGTTGTAATAGCATGAATATTTTTTAAGCTATTCAATTAAAATTTTACTAGGAAGTTATATATTATGTCGATTGTATTCATTCAAGTTTTGGCGATTTTGGTAACCGAACCTAGACCCGCGCTAGTCTTCCAAGCCTACGCGCTTCAATTTACTTTCATGCGTGATATAGAACGACATTCCTAGTTGTAATAGCATTAATAAAATATGAAGCTATTCAGGCACATTATACTTGTAAAGATATACATAATTTTACATATATTTCCTCTTCAAATATCGATTGTATACGTTAAGAGTTTCGGCGATTTAGGTAGCCGAAGTCTTGCCTCGCGCTAGGCTAACTAGACTATGCGCTTTAGTATACTTTCATACATGTTCCCGGTTTACCCTCGTGTATCGTTCTATCAATTCATATGGAGATAGATATCTCCTAGAATTATTATATGACTCGATATTCATCTCCTATGGAGATTTAAGGGTAATCCCTCTTCCCTCTGCGTGCCACCTTAGGCGACAACCCTATCTTGGTCCTGCCATAGCATAGACACTCCGGCTTGACTAGGCTAGGGTTTTCTGTCTCTTACCCTTATCGGCGGATAGCCGGCTTTGGTTTTTCGACAGAACCTCAGAGTATTCAGTATTTTTGCTGGCGGCAGAGCAGCAGGGTGAGTAGTCACTCCCCTGTCGGCTTGCAGCTGCCGGCATAGGAGGCTATGCCTCAATAGGCCGCACTTGAAGTGGTTGTATGATGCCGCCACTTCTCTCATGCGGTCTAGAAGACTAGTCCTGTGTCGGTAGACACTAGGCTGAAGAACAGATATTCTTCTGCCGCCTAAGATGGCGCCGACACTGAAACGTTGTTTCTCCCCTGTTGGGAGGGGGCGGCATCCCTGCCGCCTCCTCCTAACACCGTTTCGGCAGACCCTAGGCTGAGGAATAGATATTCTTCTACCGCCTAGGATGGCGCCGATACTGAAACAATGTTTCTTCCTTGTGTGGTAGTGGCGGCAACTTTGACGCCTTCTTCCACACTTTATACAGGGCCCTTTTCCCTGCCCCACTCTGTCCTTTAGCGATGGCCTAGCCATCGCAACCCTGTGGCCGTCGTCCTACAATCTCACTGCTTGCCGGGGAGGTTGTGGTGCCAGCCGGGCTCCTACATAAGCAGCTGTATGGTCACTCAGTCTTTCCCTTAAGGACGCAAGGCTCCGGGAAAGGTTGTGCCGGCTGTGACAGCTGCGGGTGGGAGATCCCTGTTCTGTCGAGTGTTCTTCAGTCCTCTCTTGGACTGCCATCCACATCCCCAAAGCTGGCATTGACCGGCAACGGTTTTTGTGGTTGGATGGAAGCCTGAATGATACATTCTCCCCTTCCATTTGAACCCTCATTCTAGAGGAAGGCAGTAAGATTAAGTACTTACACCCTTATTTATTGTTAATAAACATTTAATAAGGTAGCCCTTCACTCCATGCTTTCTCTCTCTCTGTCAGCTAGTGCCGCCAGGTACTAACCCAGTCGGCGAAGGCCGGCTGGGCCGGTGCCGCCAGGTACTACCCCACGCCGGCTGGATCGTGCCACCTGGTGCTAGCCTAGCCGGCAACATGTCGGCTAAAACTACAGTATTTGATTATATGGTAGCCAGTATATTTGCAGTATAGATCGTACTGCAGACAGAAAACTATAGTATATATTATACAGTCGTTATTTTCCAACATACCCTGTGTATCCTTGCACACTCTATTGTTGAGACCAGTCATATATAGAAAGAAAAGATTTCTTTCAACACACTGATAGCTAATCAGTTAACTATTATCCCACAATACTAAAACCTTAAGAAGGGTCAGTGTTGAGATACACTTATCTACCCCTAGGGGTTAGAACCCTTCCCTTGAGTTTCCTGAATGGGAAGACTCTATGGCTTTAATTTTGGGGAGGTCACAGCAATTGGCTGGACAGGAAACAAGTATGTCTTTCCTAGTTCCTTTCTAGCTTGACTATCCTAAGCTATAATGATTAAAATATTAATAGTAATATTTTACATAATTATTTATCAGGTGAGATAAACTACCGCATACTTATTTAAATTTCCTCTCTTTACAGGAGGACCAAATGAAGTGCAAAGTCATTTTCTGCAATGTCAGGAGTAAGGACTTCTGCGGCCATAATGAGTGCAGAGCTCATGCCCCCTGCACCATTTCCAAACAAGCTCTACGGTACTGGGACCCCCAAGACTGCAATATATGCAATGCCTTGGTTACCGAAGCTTTTGATGTCCCCAAGTCAGCGGAGTCAAGGGATGCAGCACGAGAAAAGCTGCGCAGATGTGTACGTGGGTTCCAGAAGAACTCAACGGGACCATACCTTCTTAGCGAAAGGATGCGCAACTTGCTGTTACCTAAAGCGGGTATGGAAGCTGTCATACCCCAGACACGACCCGAGATTCCATGCATCCAGATTGCCGTCGAAACGAAGGTCAGCGATGCATTATAGGGCATGGACATCCATCAAGAGGAGAGGATGTCTTCTGAGGGAAGGTCACGAGGAGGAGTCTACACTGACTCCTGAAGAAGATGAGGAAGTAGATTCGGAGTCCCTTCCGTCGGTGCCAGCTCTGGAAACGTTACCTACAACATCTTCCGCCCCTCCATCAGAAGATATGAGACAGGCACTGGCCAACCTTACTACGCTGATGGAGAGCCTTCGCAAGCAAGGCAAAGAAAGGGAGGCGAAATTTGAAAGGCAAATTGCTCGACTCTCCGCCTCCCGTGGATCTCACAAGAGACTCAGGGTTCAAGACCTCCCAACCTGCTCTGAAACTACTCCCTGGAGGTATGCAGAGTACATGCCGATCACCAATGGCAAACTCTTCATTTCAGAGAAGTTGGGAGCCGTCCCTATCGAAGATGTTCAGTTCTGGCCAAGCTTTAAAGCTTACCCAGACTGCTTCAGTCGTCTGAAGCTGGAACCTGCATCGAAGGAAGAGACGGAACCCAAGGAGGTCATGGTATTTGATCATGACAAGGCACAGGCTCTTTTATTAAGCAGCCTGAAACAGGTGGGCTACACTAACTCTAAGGTGTCAGCCCTCAGCAAGAAACATCCTACCTTTCTTGCTCCAGCTTCAATAGCCTTCCCATTTACATTGAAGGCTCTTAAGGCCGTTGTTAAGGAAATAGAGGCAGGCAAGCCTTGTCCTACACTTGATGAGTGTAGACCTTTGTCATTAGCCCTGCCCATGGAGGATAAGGATTGGAAGGAAGTCCACCTTACCTTCTAGGTTGGGAAGTTGAAGGCAGATATCGATGGACGTCAGTTCAACGGAAATCTCCCAAAGCTGTCTGACTTTCTCTTGCGTAGGGAGCAAGAAACGAAGGAAAGACTAGCGGCATCTCTATCCCTACAGAACTGTTTGGAGATGACTGCAGGCCTAAAGAACACCCCGGATATGAACATGGTCATGGCCAAGATGCACATGGCTACCTTGGTTAAGGACCTGTACGGCTTTATTAAAGGCAGAAGGGCATGTAGAGAGTTCGTGTTTACCTCAGCAGCGTCAAGACACGAACCCAAGAAGCTGATAGCTTCCAATATCTGGGGTAAGGACCTCTTCCCAGGCGAAGCGGTCAAGGAGGTAGTTGACATGACCGCCACAGAGAATAGAAATCTTCTCCAGAAGAGGGGCATGTCAGCTAAGAGGAAGTCTTCTCCAGATGAGGGTCCCCAGCCTAAGAAGAAGACTAAGACACCTAGATTACCCTCTCGGCCTGACAAACAACAACATCCCACAGTTACCATGACTGGAGTGCCCCAAGTAGTTGTCCAACCGTGAACCACTTACCAGATGGTACCTCAACAGCTGCTTGCCCAGTCACCAGCATTTAACCCTGTGTTTGAGAGGCAGACCACTATCTCTCGTCCCAAAGGTAGAGGCTCTAGACGGAGCTCCTCAAAACACTCCTCACGGGGCAAGGGGGTAAGGAAGGATGCGGTCGGGGAGGTAAATCCCCCGGAAAGCAGAAGCAATGAGATGCTTCGGATAGAAGGGAGGCTCCAACAATTTCAGGATCATTGGACCTTCGATCCGTGGGCCCACAGCCTAATCAAGAACGGATTTGGATGGAGCTGGAGCGAGGCTCCACCATCATTTCCTCAATTCTTCCAACACTCCACCCCCGTACTGGAAGAATATACCCTAAAACTATTGAACAAGCAGGTAATAAGGAGGGAAAAGTACATCAAATTCCAGGGAAGGCTGTTTTATGTTCCCAAGAAGGACCTGGACAAACTCAGAGTCATTCTGGACTTGTCGTCACTCAACAAGTTCATCGAGAACAACAAGTTCAAGATGTTAACCCTTCAGCACATAAGGACCCTGTTACCAAAAGGGGCATACACGGTCTCAATAGACCCGGCAGATGCTTACTGGCATATTCCAGGCAACCGCCCTCTCTCCTCTTACCTAGGATTCAGGCTACATAAGAAAAAATACATCTACAGAGCCATGCCCTTTGGACTAAACATAGCCCCAAGTATTTTCACGAAACTTGCAGACGCAGTCGTTCAACAACTACGCCTAGAAGGCGTTCAGGTAGCAGCGTACCAGGACAACTGGCTGGTTTGGGCAGCATCCAGGACGGAGTGTATGCAAGCATCCAAGAAAGTGATCCAGTTCCTGGAACATCTGGTATTCAAGATCAACATCAAGAAGTCTCGATTTTCTCCAGCTCAAGAGTTTCAATGGCTGGGAATCCATTAGAAATTGAAGTCACACCGTCTCTCCATTCCCACAGGGAAGAGGAGAGAGATTGTAGGATCTGTCAAGAGACTACTGAAATCCGAAAGGATTTCAAGACGCCAACAGGAAAGAGTACTGGGCTCTCTCCAGTTTGCATCATTGACAGACCCAGTGCTAAGAGCACAACTAAAAGATGCGTCAGGAGTCTGGAGAAGATACGCATCACACGCTCGAAGAGATCAAAGAAGACCGATACCGACCTTACTACGATCGCTTCTCAAGCCATGGTCAAAGGCCAAGAACCTAAAGAGGACTGTGCCCTTGCAACCACCTCCACCATCGGTCACCATCCACACGGATGCCTCGACGGAAGGATGGGGAGGTCACTTCCATCAACGGAAAGTCCAAGGGTCCTGGTCTTCTCTATTCAAGACCTTCCACATCAACATTCTGGAGGCCATGGCAGTCCTTTTGACGTGGAAGAAACTCTCCCCTCGCAGATCAGCCCACATCAGGCTGATCTTGGACAGCGAAGTGATATTGAGATGTTTGAATCGTCAAGGCTCAAGATCACCCCAAATCAACCAAGTGATATAGACCATTTTCCACCTGGAAGAAAAGAAATGATGGCATTTGTCACCAGTTCACCTTCAAGAGTTTCGCAATATGACAGCGGACGCTCTATCCAGGTTCAGGCCGGTAGAGTCAGAATGGTCCCTAGACGCAGACTCATTCTCCTTCATCTTGCATCAAGTACCGGAACTGCAGATCGACCTCTAAATTATGTTAATTTAACTGTGAGAAGGGAGCTAAAAATTGTACACAGAAAAGATTAAATACTCAACTTTCCAGAGGATGAAGATGCTGGAGCTTGCATGATATTCCTTGAAAATAAGTAACAACACCGAGAGAAGCGTGGGAGAGCACCGTGCTTAAATGCTACTTTTAAAAGGAATAATACGCCGTAGTAGTACTGGGAGGGTAACCTTGATAACGGCTCTCCATTATTTCGCCACTCTTCCCCCTCTAAGAGGAAAATCTATTCGGGGTGAAGATTGCCATGTGTCGTATCAAGAAATACGTCCCCTGATTTTATGCGATATCCTTAAAAGTTATATTAAGGATACTCGCGTCAGGAGTTAGAATTCTGGAGACCTATGGTTAATTCCTTGGGAGTATCACTGTAGCCAAATATCCCTTAGAAAGCTGCTCAAAGGAACCTTCCATCAGGACGACATGGCTGAGCCCAAAAATTAAATCCTTAGTATCCAAGGTCCATATTTTCTGTTAACCTCTTCCATTCCAAACTGTAGGCTTTGCAATTTCTTGAATTCGCTATATGATAATTAGGTTTGTTCAACTATGTACAATTTATACATGTTTTTTGTTGTGAATTATATTTCCTGAACATTTCACGCACAGTTTATCACCAGTCTTGAACTTGCAATGTTTTTCAAAATGTCCTTACCTTCCAGTGAGAGCCTGGTAAGCACATGGTACCTATCATGTAGCCTACTATATGTTGTAAATACCCCATCGCAACATAACTTTTTCACCATTACTAGCCTTATCTTCCCTTTATTATTATAATTATTACTTGCTAAGCTACAACCCTAATGGGAAAAGCAGGATACTATAAGCCCAGAGCCCCAACAGGGAAAATAGCCCAGTAAGGAAAGGAAATGAGGAAAAAAAATATTTCAAGAGTATCTACATTGAAATAAATATCTCCTGTATAAACTATAAAAACTGTAACAAAACAAGAGGAAGAGAAATAAGATAGAATAGTGTGCCTGAGTGTACCCTCAAGCAAGAGAACTCTAACCCAAGACCGTAGAAGACCACGGTACAAAGGCTATGGCACTACCCAAGCCTAGAGAACAATAGTTTGAATTTGGAGTATCCTTCTCCTAGAAAAGCTTCTTACCATAGCTAACGAGTCTCTTCTACCCTTACCAAGAGGAAGGTGGTCACAGTACAATTACAGTGCAGTAACCCCTTGGGTGAAGAATTGTTTGGTAACCTCAGTGTTGTCAGGTGTATGAGAACAGAGGAGAATATTATTATTATTATTATTATTATTATTACTTGCTAAGTTACAACCCTAGTTGGAAAAGCAGGATGCTATAAGCCCAGGGGCCCCACCAGGGAAAATAACTCAGTGAGGAAAGGAAAAAGAGGAAAAATAAAATATTTCAAGAATAGCAACAACATTAAAATAAATATTTCCTATATAAACTACACAAAATTTAACAAAACAAAACAAGAGAGAAATTATATATTAGATAGAATAGCGTGCCCGAGTGTACCCTCAAGCAAGAGAAGTCTAACCCAAGACAGTGGAAGACCATGGTACAGAGGCTATGGCACTACCTAAACTGGAAAACACTGGTTTTATTTTGGAGTGTCCTTCTCCTAGAAGAGCTGCTTACCATAGCTAAAGAGTCTCTTCTACCCTTACCAAGAGGAAAGTAGCCACTGAACAATTACAGTGCAGTAGTTAACCCCTTGAGAAAAAAAGAATGGTTTGGTAATCTCAGTGTTGTCAGATGTATAAGGAGAGGGGAGAATCTGTAAAGAATATGCCAGACTATTCTCTGTATGAGTAGGCAAGTGGAAAATGAACCGTAACCAGAGATAAAGATCCAATATAGTACTGTCTGGCCAGTCAATGGACCCCATAACTCTCTAGTGGTAGTATCTCTACAGGTGGCTGGTGCCCTGGCCAACCTACTACCTGTAAGTAGGTATGTAGAGAATAGGCCAGATTATTCGGTGTTTGCATAAGCAAAGGGAAAATGAACAGTAACCAGAAAGAAGGATCCAGTGTAGTACTGTCTGACCAGTCAAAAAGACCCCATAACTCTCTAGTGGTATTATCTCAATGGGTGGCTGGTGCCCTGGCCAACCTACTACCTATAACTTTTGACTGGCCAGGCAGTACTACATTGGATCCTTCTCTCTGGTTACGGTTCACTTTCATTTTGTCTACACATACACCTAATAATCTGGCCTATTCTTTACAGATTCTCCTCTGTCTTAATAAACCTGACAACACTGAGATTACCAAACAATTCTTCACCCAAAAAGTTATCTACAGCACTGTAATTATTAAGTGGCTACTTCCCTCTTGGTAAGGGTAGAAGAGACTCTTTAGCTATGGTAAGCACCTGTTCTAGGAGAAGGACACTCTAAAATGAAACCATTGTTCTTTAGTCTTGGGTAGTGCCATAACCTCTGTACCATGGTTTTCCACTGTCTTTGGTTAGAGTTCTCTTGCTCAAGGGTACACTCAGTCACTCTATTCTATCTAATTTATCTTCCTCTTGTTTGTTTTTTTTTTTTTCATTTTTATAGATGTTTATTTTAATGTTGTTATTCTTCTGAAAATATTTTATTTTCTCTTGTTTCCTTTCCTCACTGAGCTATTTTCCCTGTTGGAGCCCTTGGGCTTATACCATCCTGGTTTTCCAACTAGGGTTGTACTTTAGCAAGTAATAATAATAATAATAATATATTTTGAATAGGTATATCCTTTAATAGACATTTAACCACATTTTATCTTGCCAGTGATTTCCCTTTATATTTTAGTGTATTTAATCACTAGTAGATTTTTCCCTTAACTTTGTCCGTGTCCATAATGTGAGTGGAATTTGTTGCATTCACAGGAAGTGTGGTAAGCTGATTTTCCAATTCAGCTATTCATCCTTATGTTCATTTATGGTAAGGTCTTTATTCTTTAGTTATTTTTTTTTCTTTTTCGACATATTTATCATGGCAGTTTTTGGCTTTATTGACACACATTGGGCAGAGCCATTTCAATTGTACATCATCTTCATATCTGATTTTGGTGTCAATAAAACAGTCCCTAGGGTCAAGAAAGCAAATGTCATATTGCTGGGTTAGATGTGACTGACGATTTGTTTCTTTTCTAATTATAAAAGTATATAAGACATAGACATAAATGATATTATACCAGCGAGAAGGCCGTAGAATTCTACATTGAATAAAATACGTACAAATTTTTTATCAATAGCTTAATGGTTATCAATTAACTTAAAATTAGAGTCAGCAGATACCTTGAATGATAATGAAAACATTGTAGAAGACATTATTTTTAAAAGTATTCTACTCCTCATACTAAGATAATTATTTGGAAAATAATGATTGTAGATTGAAAATTTAAGTTGAATTTACAATGATAAATGGGATGTTTTAGGTAGGATATTTGAGAAGTTATTTTAATCCCGATACCTATGCGCAAGCCGGAGACGACCCTTTATTAAATTTGCTGTTGATGAATCATATTGCCTGACAGAATGCCTCCATGGTGTGAAAGTCAGAGTGTGGGTGTTCGATTGTCGAGCGTGGTTGTATACAATCGTGCCTGGTTGTACTGGAGCCTCGGCTTAATTCTTGTTCTGTGCAGGTAACCAATGCCAACTGTCAGTTTCTTCTTTGGTGTCATCCTCATCCATCAGGAAGGCGAGTTTTAGCCTCTCGACTGATATCCAGTCTTCACTTCTGAACCAATGATGTTGCATTACAAACCTCAATATGGTTATAGCAGGAAGCATGGTGGGTGTCGTTACTCACAAAGACATGTTTGCAGGTATCTAGGCCCTTTGACAAGTACTTGGTCCTGTTAGTGAAGGTTTTCAGGGTGGGCGTAAATTTCCCTGTGATTTCATGCAGTCTTGTGATGGAAGTGTCTATTTAGCTAGTCCATGGCGAAGAATTCTCTGGGTACGGTCAACACCTCACAGTGGACTTTTTCTGCAGATGGCACTTCACTGTTTACTTTTGGACTGGTTTGTAAACCCTACAAAACCCAGGGCAGTTGTGATTTTCAATTTGTGTCAGTGCATTGGTCCCTCAGTGTGGCTTTCCACGAATAATGAGTCCTCCCTCCCCACCATGCCGATGGCTACGGGATTGTATGTGTTATGCTAGGCAGTGCTAGTCCCATCAGGCAGGTTTGGACAAGATGGTGAGACCGTGGTCAATACTAATAACATCAGGAACTCCGAGCATCTGATCCAGCTTAACAGCAGATGATTGATTGATTATTAGATATTACTTGGCATAGTAACAGCAGCTTGACAGCAGGACCTCCATGCAAGCATTGGTGAAAACTACTGAAACAGGTGTAGTCTTGGGCTATCTTTTAGAGCCATCGATGATTGTCAAGAGCTATCTATCATCTCCCAACTGTTGTAGAGTTCCAACATTGTCAATATGGAGGTGTCCTAATCCCCGTAAAGGTTTTGGAAAATTCCCCACGGATGATTCTGTCCACCAGCTGACTTTGCTTGTTTGGCAAGTCACATGTCCTGGCCCATTCTTGTATATCCTCTTTGATCCCGTACCACACAAACTTCTCCATCATCAGCTATGATGTCGTACAGACCAATGGGTGAGATAGTCTGTTTATCCCCTTAAACACCTGTTTCCTCCATGAAGTTGGTATCAATGGACTGGTGTCGCAGAAGTAATGTACTAGATGGACCAAACGGGACATCTTCCTACTTCAATTTACACTGTGTGGTAGGCTATTGATTTCTGCGTTGGTGGCCTATACCTATGCTAGATCTTCTTAATCAGCCCCTATGTGGATGGAGTTGATCTTGAGCCTTGTTAGAGCTGTCACTGTTAATAAGGGAATTTGAATAAATTATGATTATGCCATTAATATTAACATGATATCAAAAGCGGGGGTGGAGGCTGTTGACATGTGACCTCGTCACTATGATCTGGGCTGGGAAAGTCAGTTGGAATTAGTTTTTCACTGGTGCCATGTAGAATGTAAACTGTTGGTAATCTTTACCCAACAGGTCAAAGCATGAGGGAGGTTGGATAAGAACTGGGGGATTTGATGAGCGGTAACCTAGATTCCAGGAATGTCATGTGGTAACGGCTACCACCTATCTCCCAGAGGAAGCACCAAGTCCCAATACAGCCAGGTGCCCTAAATCCTCACCCTCGGAAGCTGGGTGAGGGGTGTGAGCCACGAACCATGGTCACGTGCAATTGTCGCCAGGTCCCACTACGCCCAAACGACTCTGTGATTTTCTATATTAACATTCATCTGCCTATTACCTGTCATGTACCATAACTAATATGTGTGACCCCTCCTTCTTGCTTGACTTGGTTAAAATTAACGTTGTGATTATCAATTGATAAGTCCAAGTTGAGAATTGAGAAACGTTATCTTTTAGTGATTTTGAAGATGGTTATCAGTAATTGCTCTGTGTACATTTTGTAGCAAATACTTTGGAAAATACACTCTGCTACTGAGTCTTAACTGCTTCTTTTACTTATCTCATCTCTCATTATCTTATTTGCTAATGTAAAAAGGCGTCACCACGCCACAACTGGTGGCACATCAGTGGGATGTAGCAGAGTAGATGCAGAGCTAGAAAATATATAACAGTAAGTGCTTAAGACTTTCAAAAGGAGTCACAAAAGCTTAGTGTTCACGTTAGAAGAAGAAAAGAATATGGTTACTACTATGTAAATCAGACCGAAGGAGCAGAAATGTGAGCTGTAATGAAATAAGAAGAAATGAGAGAGGGAAGGGGAACATATACAAAATAAATAGCAGAAGCAGCTAATGTTAACATGAAAGAAAAGCATTGAACAACAATGGAAGTCATTTATCCATTAAATGAATATATGAAGCACATGATATACTAACCTGTGTCATTAGAAAGCTTTAAGAAGCAAATTCTGACGATGACGTCAGGAACATGGCCATGAGGAGAGGAGTAAAAACATCACTCAAGCAGAACTAGCATGGGAAACGCATTACCGCCCTCATGCTTAGTCGGGCGGTCGGAAACAGATGAGGCCCAAGGAAGAAACCACCGAGACAACAATTTACTGTAGGAATGGAACCTGCCATTACTGTGTTAGGGAGGATCCCTTTCTGAGGATATGCTCTCATCCCCGAGAGGCCGTTATAGCAATGTTCCTGTGGCATAAGGAGACGCTATGCCCCCGACTGCCGACACGCCTGTTTCCCAATCGCAAGAGCAACAGCATCGCAACTCGCCATCCGAGATGGCAGGCTTGACCCTTCTATGGGGCCCTATCATCCTATCATCAGGAGGTGTTTGGGCACTCACAGATGCCCTACTGTTGGAGATCCTCATCGCAATTCAACAGCAGCGAGCAGCCGGATAGATAAGGCGTGCCCACAAAGGCCAAGGACAACCCCAAAACTTGGAAGAGGTTCCAGACAGCCAAGTACCTAAGAAAGCCCAGAGCAGCCAACCACATAAGTAACATGGCACAAAGATCTGTAGTTTTTATGATAAATGTGTTGTAAAATGTCATAAAAATATGTAGGGTAACACGATAGTAGTTTTGCTTTTACTTTGAGTATTACTAAAGCTTTTACTCCTGGTGCCCGGCGATTGATTTTACTAGAATTAGTATGGGCCGGCAAGGGACATTTCCCTTTAATAGATAGGCACTGGGCATCACAAGGAACTGGCTATCCTTTGATGTATCTAGCCAATGAATAATTTATGGATTTAGTCACGTTTCTCACCAAGACGAGCTGCCCACTAAGAGATGAGGTCCCTGGAGAATCTGCCCTCTGAAGGAAGAAGCATCCCTCTGCCCAGTGGAATGCCTAAAGGTCTATCTTCGTAGAACTTCAGACTTTAAGGGAGGTCAGCTTTTCAGGGGAGAGACTTCCGGTTCAACGTTATCCTTGAAACAGTTAAGGGCAAAAATCACCTATTTTATACGCAGAGCGGATCCAGACAGTACAGCTGCAGGTCATGATCCGAGAAAAGTTGCCTCGTCTCTGAATTTCTTTCAGACGATGTCGTTTGAAAGCCTTCGTGCTTATGCTGGATGGAAGTCATCCAGAGTTTTCTTCAAACACTATGCGAAGCAATTACAAGAAATAAAATTTCATGTGGTGGCGGCAGGCAGCGTAATAAAACCTGCCGCTTGATTACTGCGAAGAACAGTGCACTATTTGGGACTTTTAGTGAAGGGTGTACATGATAGACTCTCAAGGCATATCATGTTAAGTATTGTGTTTTGTGATGACACTATAGACTGTTCTATTCACAAGGGTGACTTTAAGCATAACAGACTGACACAAGTGCCAGGCATACCTATATGCACAGTGTTCCTAGTAACAACAGAATACATTGTGAAATTCTTATTTCCCATAGAGTGGCTGGTGTTTTCCCTTTCAGGTGAAACTGATTTTTATTTCTCTTATTACTGTTTATGCTTCTAAACAGAATTGTTCAGTGTAATATGTAATTGAATACATCTATGATTTCTAAATTTATTGTAATAAACAATAGAAGGAATCTTTGCATCTCTTTCGCCTCAAACATTCTAGTTTAAGAATAAAGTCAGAGCATCCTTGATTCTTTTAATATCTAAGAAAATATTGGGAACTAAGATTACTATTGTTCCAAGCAAACAGGTAAGAACTTATTGTACTAGACTGTTCATTTTACTGTTTAAGGTTTCCTACACGTATATAAACCTGTCTGTCTCTTCAACAACAGACCCAGGAGGTATCAGTAACCTGCACAGGTCAATACCATCCAAGTACAAACTATGCTTTACGTATATGATGACACTAATATACAAACTGTTTGCTGGATTGTTTCCTTGAACTCACAATCCTCCAGTTTTTTCCTTGAGTCTGCCCAGAAATCTTCCCTGTAGGGGGCAGGAAGCACTGACATATTTCATGATCAGCTGATTGATGTATAACGGTAACATCAAGTGTCTCTAGGTCTAGAAGACCAAAAGGAAAGATTTATCTCGAGATAAACGGCACTATTGAAAATCCACAGATACATTAACCCGTTGACTGCGATGTGCTCCACATATGGTTCACAGGGGACTCTCTGAATGAGCGATGTGTACCCTATGTGGTACACATGCTAAGAATTAAATATTTTTTTTCAAGTATCCAAATTTTATCAAAATGGACTTTTTTTTACCAAAATATTATGGCAATATATTGGAAATTAATTAAAATCAACTAAAACATTAACTAAACACTTAATTTATTACTGAAAATAATCTTCACATGCTGGCAAAAGGGGCATATTTTTTTTTCTAATTCTCTCTTTCTTTCAGTAAAAGAATAGAAAACATTATCATTAGATCAATAAAAAAGCTATCCTTTTAATCCTAGATTACATTTATATAAATTCAATAGAAAAATAAATCAGTTTGGTAAACATTTTACTTCTGAAAAAAAAATAGCGTCCTTTTCTTGGTGAAAAAATATCCATGTATGATGAAGGATATCGTAGTATTTAGAGTACAAGTATGAAATTAAGATTTTTTTCTGTTTTGCTTCTACATAAAAAAACCAATAAAATACACAAATTTTATTCTTCAAACTGAATGTTTCAAGTTGAAACAACTGAGACAAAGGAAAGGTTTACCCTCACAATTCTCACATTGTGTTTACTCTTCGTGCTTTCTTTTGAGCTACAGAACTTCCTTTATTTTGTGACAGAATCTCATAACAGGAACGACAAAGCCTTCTTTTCTTGGCTTTGGGGCCAGGAGCTTCAGTCAGGGAATTTTTTCTGTATGCATATGTACGCTTTTGTGTGTATACAGTGTGTATATATATAATATAAAGGAATAAGTAGAAATGACAAAGAAAGTAATACTTACATACATACACATATATACAGACATACACACACACACACACACATATATATATATATATATATATATATGCATATACATACATACAGTAAATATACATACATGCATATGGTACTAAAAGGAAGGCAAGAATTCAAATATTCTCTGAGATGTTAATTTTTCATCATATTGGGACAATGGGTAATTTGTATATTAGTCTGTTTATGCAAGTGTGTGTGAATATATATATATATATATATATATATATATATATATATATATATATATATATATATATATATATATATATATGTATGTATGTATATATAAACTACCAATTTTGTGTGTGTATGTGCCATTCCTTTTTCTGTTACTTCCTTGATCTTATTTTCTAATATTTTATATTATGATATATTCTCTTATACAGACATAAGGAAGAGTTCTTTTCCACATTTTATTCCTCTCTCGCATAAGTGTGAATATATGTATGTATGTATGTATGTATATACATGGAGAGACAGGTACAAAAAGATGGGCTACCATATACAGATGGACAGATATATATGAATAACTGAAGACGACCTAAATAATTTACTTGTATGTAAATACGTTTATCTATGCAAAATACAAATTTATATTGCCAAAAATACAGCCTTTATATATGTTTCCTAATGTGTGTGTCTGTAACATGTATGTACATCTTATAAGTATTATATTCAAGTGAATGTTTATATATATTCCTATATACACACGTGTGTACTACAAATTTTATGTGCACATATGAAAACATACAAAGGTGTTATATATATGTGTGTGTGTTTGTGTGAGTGCAATCATTCAGGGCAATGTGTGCCTTTTAGTCACACTGAGTATGAGCCACGTCTGGTACATGTTGCATAAGGTAATTCCCTAGATCAGTCTGAGCGATATGCACCATAACTGAACGTCCAAAGTGTGACCATATTCGGCACACAACGCCAGTAGAACTATCTCTAATCATTTTGGGCGACATGAGCCATATATGACCACATCTATTATGTCCATATTAGGTACACAACGCCTGTAATAAAGACTTTTATTATGTCAGGCGAAGTGTACCACATAAAGTCACGCTTTTTACACTGGCTGAGCACTCAGCTTACCTCACGGATACACCATAACAATTCTCACGTCAATAGCTAGCTGGTTACTGATTTTAATTGGTGTTAAAGAGAACGCCCATTGGGCCGTTTCACAATATTGCCAATCGCAGTCAACGTGTTAATGCTCAGGTAAACTTCCATCACGACGACATGGCCTGAGCCCAAAAAAACGGATCTATTTTTGGGTGAGGTATCCATGTCGTCCTGATGGACCCAACCTCTTTCTGACAAAAGGATAATGAATCCCTCCCTATGGTACTGTATCTGCAACACCTACAAAGCTACAAAGAATGGCTTGGTGGCGCCGCGCGGTGGCGATTTGGCGCACTATTTACAGTATGGTAGGAGCGTCACCTCTTTAACGACTCTCCTTTATTCTTGCCACTCTTCCCCTCAAAGCGAAAGCGCTATTAGGAAGGAATGTAGATAGCTATGAGACGTGTCAAGAATACGTCCTCTGATATTACGCGATATCCCTTTTTAAAATTTTAAGGGATATTCACTCCAGGAGTTACAATTCTGGATACCTTTCGTAAATTCTCTGGGATATATCACTGTAGTCAAATATACCTAGGAAGCTACTATTGAAGGAACTTCCATCAGGACGACATGGCTACCTCACCCAAAAATAGATTTTTCGCTTCGCTCAAAATCCGTTAGTTCGTTCCTCAGCCTAAAAACCCATAATAACTCCTTAATAATTGGCTACACATAATTACACATAACATTAATACAATATAATAACACACAAATACAGGTATCTAAAAAAAAGAATAATAATAAAGAAATAATAAAAAAGGGGTTTTTATTAACACTACCTTAGCGACAGGCCAACGCAGGTGTAGGGACTGCTACGCAGGAGGAGATGGAAGATCAGCGAGGAGGTAGGGACGGCGACTTTGTACGATAACGTATACGATAACTTACATTAACTTACACTACGTGAACTTTAACTTAACTTAGCTTATTTTTTTTTCTTTATTTTTATAATTTTATATTTTTTTTACATTTTTTTCTTTTCTTATTTTTAATTTTTATCACTTTCACTCGATTCGGTCTTTCTTTTCTTTGCTTCACTTTCTTTCTTTTCATCATGATCACTAAACCGTTTTAGTAGAGATTTTTTAAAGAAACTATCGAGTGAGAGTTGCTTGGTACGCCTTTTGATGATTTTTCTAAAATGAGTTAAACAAACATCATCGAACTGCGCAACTACACGGCAAACCTGAAGTTTCTGTGGGTGATGCTTGTTGATGAAATCAACCACATGTTGATGATATGCCAACATCTGTCTTATTTCCGCCGTACCTAATATTTGGCCTACCTCCTCGGTCTCCTCGAACTCACTCAACTGCGCTTGGAACTCATCATGCTGCATGGCTTGCAGCTCCTTGAGTTCCTCGGTGGTGAGCTCTTCATGATGCTCATCGACGAGTTCGGTGATGTCATCTTCATCCACCTCCAGACCCATGGACTTGCCAAGGGATACAATCTCCTCGACGTCTTCCTCGGCGGCAACCACAGGTTCATTCTCGGGGCGAAAACCTTCGAAATCTCTGGGAGCAACAGCATCAGGCCAAAGCTTCTTCCAAGCTGAATTCATGGTACGACGAGTTACTACCTCCCAAGCCTGATCTATGATTTTTAAGCAGTGCACGATATTAAAGTGGCTCCTCCAAAATTCACGCAAAGTTAAGTTGGTGCTTCGTGTGACATTAAAGCCCTGCTTAAATAAGTGCTTGGTGTACAGCTTCTTAAAATTAGAGATGACTTGCTGGTCCATGGGCTGGAGGATAGTGGTGGTATTCCGTGGAAGATACAACACTTTGATGAATTTGTATTCGTCGATGATATCAACTTCGAGTCCGGGAGGGTGGGTAAACGGGTTCATTGTCCAAACAAAGCAAGCACTTCAAAGGCAAATTCCTCTCCTGAAGATACTTCTTGACAGCAGGGCCGAAAACTACGTTTACCCATTCCACAAAGATATGCCTAGTAACCCAGGCCTTAGAATTAGAACGCCATAAAACATGTTGCAGGTCTTTATCAATTCTATGTGCTTTAAATGCCCTAGGGTTTTCGGAATGGTAAACTAATAAAGGCTTAATTTTGCAGTCCCGCTGCCGTTGGCACAAAGCGCAAGAGTCAACCGATCCTTCATTGGCTTATGTCCAGGCATTTTCTTCTCTTCGGCGGTAATGTACGTTCGACTAGGCATCTTTTTCCAAAACAGACCAGCTTCATCACAGTTGAACACCTGCTGCTCTACGTAGACTTCCTCCGCCACGATGCTTTCGAACTTCTTAACAAAGTCTTTAGCAGCCTTGGTGTCCGAACTCAAAGCTTCTCCATGCCGAACAACTGAACGAATCCCAGTCCGTTTCCTAAATTTCTCGAACCAACCTCGAGACGCCTTGAATTCCTCCGTCGTAGGATCGGCTGAACTCTCCCCCGCGTTACCCCCAGAGCCCGCCGCCTTCAGGTCACTTTCTCACAAATGATTGTTTCAGTGATCATATCGCCAACAATCTCCTTGTCTTTGATCCATATTAACAAAAGGCGTTCCATCTCTTCAAGGGTAGGGCTACGACGTTTGAAAATAATCGTGATCCCCTTCGAAGGTTTCACTGCTTTAATGGCTGCCTTCTATTTTATGATCGTGGAGATCGTAGACATATTCTGGCCATATTGTTTAGCCAGATGGCTAACACGTACACCTCGCTCATGCTTTTCTATTATTTCTTGCTTTAGTTCTAATGAAAACATTAACTTCTTCCTTTTTTCACCACTACTACTACTTCCTGAACTGAAAATGACAAATTTGTAGATAATTTGTATTTTTCCTAACTATACAAACCCTAGCTATTTAAAGTGGGTAATTACTTTCGGCGTAGCTGAAAGGACGATCCATTAACATTTCACGAGGGTTTACTACCTCACCGCTAGTTAGCAGGGGGTAGGGAGGGTAGTTAGTTACCCTCCCCCCTCACACACCAGTGTTTTAAGCTCACTTTGCTTAGAGGTAGGACTTCATGGGGGACAGGGCTGGCAGGCAAGTTTGATTAAATAGCTAAGGTTTGTATAGTTAGGAAAAATACAAATTATCTACGAATTTGTCATTTGTTCCATAACTGGAATACAAACCACACTCTTTAAAGTGGGTGACTTAACCTTTAGGAAGGGTGGAATAAGTCCCAGCCATACTGGCTTTTGGCTTTGCCCGGGGACTCATTATCTGAGTGTCAGTACTCAACAATAAAGAGTTCCTGCACCTCGCTCGCACCTTGCTATGCAAGGGCTGCGGCCTACGTAAGCTGTGTGTGAAGGAAAAAAGTGTGACTCGTCCTAGGAAGTTGACTCGAAGTTCTTTAGATGGAAACTTTAGGCTAGGACTCCCCCAATAACAGCTCATCAGGGTATGGGGACGCGACAGTATTAACTTAATACTAGGAATACAAGGGAACATGGTTTACCTGCAGTGGTTTAAGGTCAGCTGTGCAGAGAACCAAGGATGCTGCTTTCCCAAAGAGAGGGGAGGATGAAGAAAAGAATAAGGGCCACACATAGCTTTTTTATGCAGACTAAAACCGGGTAACAATGCCATCAACCCTCTGCTACTTGTCCATTAAGGAGCCTGAGGTTTAAACCAGCTGTTGTGCAGCCACCACAGGGCCGATAGAGAACGTATCGAGCCTTCTGTGGGTCACATCTTGCAGGTAGTGGGCTGTGAAGGTCGTTTGACGTTTCCACACCCCTGCTTGTAGAATCTGCGTCACCGAGAAGTTTTTCTTGAAGGCCAGGGAGGTAGCTACTCCCCTGACATCATGAGCTCTAGGACGACGTGATGGAGGAGGGTCAGGATTCAGGGACAGATGGATTGCCTTTCGAATCCATGCTGAGATGGTGTTCTTGGTAACCCTCCTCTTCGATCTCCCAGTGCTAACAAACAAAGCCCGCACTTGGGGACGAACTGCAGCTGTTCTCTTCAGGTATAGCCTCAGACTCCTTACTGGGCACAGTAGGAGATGGTCTGGGTCATCTGTTACGGAACGAAGACTCGAAATCCGGAAGGAGTCGAACCGAGGGTCTGGCACTCCCGGATTCTGAGTCTTAGCAATAAACTCAGGGATGAAGCTGAACGTTACCTCCCCCCATCCCCTTGAATGGGCGATGTCATACGAGAGACCATGAAATTCGCTAACTCGCTTGGCTGATGCCAAAGCTAGTAGGAACACCGTCTTCCAAGTCAGGTGGCGATCTGAAGCCTGGCGTAATGGTTCGTAGGAAGGTCTCTTAAGAGACCTGAGAACTCGAACCACATTCCATGAAGGAGGTATTACTTCCGACTGAGGGCAGGTAAATTCATAACTACGTATGAGTAGGGAAAGTTCTAGAGAAGAAGAAATGTCCACTCTTTTGAGCCTGAAGGCTAGACTTAAGGCTGAGCGATAGCCTTTCACTGCCGAGACTGAAAGGCGCATTTCTTCTCGCAAGTACACGAAGAACTCCACTATTGCTGAACTCTCGCAAGTACACGAAGTACTCCGCTATTGCTGGAATAGTGGCATCGAGTGGAGAGATACCCCTTCCAAGACACCAACAACAGAAAATTCTCCACTTCGCCTGGTAGACCCCTGCGGATGTCGCAGGTGTCCAGACATCCTTTCAGCAACTTTTTGCGAAAATCCTCTCTCAGTGAGGAGATGCTGGATAGTCTCCAGCTGTGAAGCCGAAGCGAAGCTACGGCTTTGTGAAAAATGTTGGCGTGTGGTTGTTTGAGTAGCTCGAGTCGTGGAGGGAGTTCTCTCGGAGGCTCCGTAAGGAGTTGCAGAAGGTCCGGGAACCATTCCGCGTGATGCCACAGCGGAGCTATGAGAGTCATCGAGAGGTTGACCGATAGTCTGGTCTTGTTGAGTACCCTCCTCATCAGACAGAACGGGGGAAAAGGCGTATATGTCGATGTTGTCCCACCGTTGTTGGAAAGCATCTTGCCAGAGAGCCTTGGGGTCCGGGACTGGGGAGCAGTACAGCGGCAGTTTGAAGTTCAACACTGTCGCGAACAGATCTACAATCCGGGAACCCCACAAAGTCAGGACTTTGTTGGGTACTTGACGATCCAAAGACCACTCGGTACTCACTATCTGAGACGTTCTCCTCAGACTGTCGGCGAGCACATTCCTCTTGCCCGGAATGAAGCAAGCCAAAAGTGGAATCAAGTGGACTTCGGTCCATTTCAGTATCTCTACTGCAAGATGGGATAGCTGTTCAGAAAAGGTACCTCCCTGCTTGTTGATGTAAGCCACTACTGTGGTGTTGTCGCTCATCACCACCACAGAGTGACCCGCCAGGTGTTGTTGGAACTGTTGAAGGACCAAGAAAACGGCCTTCATTTCTAGTAGATTTATATAGAGGGAACTTTTCTGATTCTGACGACAGGCCTGAGGTCCTGTGGTTCAGAACGTGGGCCCCCCACCCTTTCTTTGAGGCGTCCGAAAACAGCATCAAATCCGGGGGGAGGACGAGAAGATCCACTCCCTTTCGTAGGTTCTCGTCTGCCACCCACCACTGAAGGTCCGTCCGTTCCGCGAGACCCATAGGGATCAAGACGTCCGGGGAATCGTGTCCTTGACTCCACCGGGACTTGAGTCGCCATTGCAGGGATCTCATTCTGAGACGACCGTTGGGAACTAGACGGACCAAGGATGAGAGATGGCCGAGGAGACATAACTACGATTGGGCTGGGAGTTCGTCTCGTCTGAGGAAAGAACTTGCGACCTTCCTCAGCCTTGCTATCCTGTCGTCTGATGGGAAGGCTTTGTGGAGATTGGTGTCCAATATCATGCCTAGATATACCAGTCTTTGGGTAGGAAGCAGAGAAGACTTCTCGAGATTTACCATGATCCCTAGATCTTGGCAAATCCCCAGAAGTTTGTCTCGGTGTCGAAGAAGGGTTGACTCCGAGTCTGCTAAGATCAGCCAGTCGTCCAGATAACGGAGGAGACGGATGCCGATCTTGTGTGCCCACGAAGATATCAGGGTGAACACTCTGGTGAAAACCTGAGGTGCTGTTGAGAGACCGAAACACAGCACCTTGAACTGGTAGATCTTGTTGTCTAGGCTGAATCTCAAGTACTTCCTGGAAGACGGATGGATTGGGATCTGGAAGTACGCGTCCTTCAGATCCAGTGTGCATGTGAAGTCTCACGGTCTCAATGCGAGTCTGACCGTGTCTGCAGTCTCCATGCTAAACGGGATCTGCTTGACAAACCTGTTCAGAGCTGAGAGGTCGATGACTGGTCTCCAGCCTCCAGACGCCTTCTTTACAAGAAAGAGTCGACTGTAGAAGCCTGGGGATCCGTCGACGACCTCATGGAAAGCGTCCTTCTTCAACATGGTCTCGACTTCTGCCCAAAGGGCTTGCCCTCTTGCCGATCCCATGGCAAGAGAACTCAACGACACTGGATTCGCTGTCAGGGGAGGTAGAGATGTTATAAACGGGACGCGATATCCTTGGTTGATCACGGAGATCGTCCAGGAATCCGCCCCGAGTTGCTGCCACCTGTCCGCGCAACTTTGCAGGCATCCCCCCACTGGTGGACATGCAGGGGGACTGCCAATCCTAGCATTTGCAGCCTCGGCCACTCCCCCTAGGATTTTTGCCTCCCCTTAAGGACTTCTTGCCCTTCCTATCCTTGACAGGAAAGGGCTGTTTGGACACCGCTGCCTTTGCTGCTACTGCCGGCTTTGTCATCTTTGCAGGGCGAGGTTGTTGAGGAGCTGGAGGCTTATAGGGCTTTGATGTTAAAGCCCTCTGGAGGAGGGAGTCCTGGTTGGACTTCCTCCACCTCTCAGCCGCCTGCTCTACATCTTTCGGCTCAAACAGACTACTCCCCAAAAGGGAGGAATGTCTGAGCTTACTGACCTTGGTGTTGGGGACCTTCGAGTTGAATATTTCAGACAACGTATTACGGCGTTTCAGGATGGTGTTAGCCCACAAGTTCGAGACTTGGTGGGCCAGAAACTCGATGGTACGAGTGCCTGAAAAAAGGAAGGTCTCCAAGGCCTTCCTGGTACTCTCCTTAGACAAGTCTTCGGATCATATCAGGATGCCAAGAGATCCCAGCCAGATATCCAGCCACGAAGTGGCCTGCATGGCACACTTCGCTACCTTCTCCTGGCAGAGAATCTCCGAGGCCGAGAACGACACTGGAAGGTTGGAGAGTCTCTCGAGAGAGACTCCCCTGGAGAGCTCTTCCACCGAGTGGTGGAGGGGAAGAGCTAAACAGGACTCCTCCGTGATTTCAAAGTACCTCCTTTGATGGACACGAGGAGGTGGGAGGAGTTTGTTTCCGGCGCTGGAACGGCTGGAGGAGGCTAGCTCGGAGAGCTGGCTCTCGACCTTATCTCTGGCACTCTTGACCCCCTGGGACCAGGGCAAAGCCGCGCTGGTTTTAGGGGGCTTTTGAGTACCAAAGATTCGGCCCAGAACCGTGTCCTTGCCCTCTCGAGGAGGAATCTCCGGATCCGAAAATCCGTTAAGTTCCTCATCAGAGTCAAAACTTGCCAGAAGGCATGCTCCAACTCCTGCGGCTCTCCTCCTGATGGACTAGCAGCAAGGTCTCCTGTCCCCAAAGGCTCTTCTTGGGGGGACTCGTGGACGTTCTCCGCGGGCTTAGCTGGTTCTGGTCTGATCCTCGATGAAGATTTCGGGACCGTCTTGGAGTCCTACGACTCCCTCCTGGGAGGGATGCAGGATTCCAACAAAGATGATGGGGGGCTCTTCTGTCAGGGGAGGTAGAGATGTTATGAACGGGATGCGATATCCTTGGCTGATCACGGAGATCGTCCAGGTATCCGCCCCGAGTTGCTGCCACCTGTCCGCGCAACTTTGCAGGCATCCCCCCACTGGTGGACATGCAGGGGGACTGCCAATCCTAGCATTTGCAGCCTCGGCCACTCCCCCTAGGATTTTTGCCTCCCCTTAAGGACTTCTTGCCCTTCCTATCCTTGACAGGAAAGGGCTGTTTGGACACCGCTGCCTTTGCTGCTACTGCCGGCTTTGTCATCTTTGCAGGGCGAGGTTGTTGAGGAGCTGGAGGCTTATAGGGCTTTGATGTTAAAGCCCTCTGGAGGAGGGAGTCCTGGTTGGACTTCCTCCACCTCTCAGCCGCCTGCTCTACATCTTTCGGCTCAAACAGACTACTCCCCAAAAGGGAGGAATGTCTGAGCTTACTGACCTTGGTGTTGGGGACCTTCGAGTTGAATATTTCAGACAACGTATTACGGCGTTTCAGGATGGTGTTAGCCCACAAGTTCGAGACTTGGTGGGCCAGAAACTCGATGGTACGAGTGCCTGAAAAAAGGAAGGTCTCCAAGGCCTTCCTGGTACTCTCCTTAGACAAGTCTTCGGATCATATCAGGATGCCAAGAGATCCCAGCCAGATATCCAGCCACGAAGTGGCCTGCATGGCACACTTCGCTACCTTCTCCTGGCAGAGAATCTCCGAGGCCGAGAACGACACTGGAAGATTGGAGAGTCTCTCGAGAGGGACTCCCCTGGAGAGCTCTTCCACCGAGTGGTGGAGGGGAAGAGCTAAACAGGACTCCTCCGTGATTTCAAAGTACCTCCTTTGATGGACACGAGGAGGTGGGAGGAGTTTGTTTCCGGCGCTGGAACGGCTGGAGGAGGCTAGCTCGGAGAGCTGGCTCTCGACCTTATCTCTGGCACTCTTGACCCCCTGGGACCAGGGCAAAGCCGCGCTGGTTTTAGGGGGCTTTTGAGTACCAAAGATTCGGCCCAGAACCGTGTCCTTGCCCTCTCGAGGAGGAATCTCCGGATCCGAAAATCCGTTAAGTTCCTCATCAGAGTCAAAACTTGCCAGAAGGCATGCTCCAACTCCTGCGGCTCTCCTCTTGATGGACTAGCAGCAAGGTCTCCTGTCCCCAAAGGCTCTTCTTGGGGGGACTCGTGGACGTTCTCCACGGGCTCAGCTGGTTCTGGTCTGATCCTCGATGAAGATTTCGGGACCGTCTTGGAGTCCTACGACTCCCTCCTGGGAGGGATGCAGGATTCCAACAAAGATGGTGGGAGGCTCTTCTGTCAGGGGAGGTAGAGATGTTATGAACGGGATGCGATATCCTTGGCTGATCACGGAGATCGTCCAGGAATCCGCCCCGAGTTGCTGCCACCTGTCCGCGCAACTTTGCAGGCATCCCCCCACTGGTGGACATGCAGGGGGACTGCCAATCCTAGCATTTGCAGCCTCGGCCACTCCCCCTAGGATTTTTGCCTCCCCTTAAGGACTTCTTGCCCTTCCTATCCTTGACAGGAAAGGGCTGTTTGGACACCGCTGCCTTTGCTGCTACTGCCGGCTTTGTCATCTTTGCAGGGCGAGGTTGTTGAGGAGCTGGAGGCTTATAGGGCTTTGATGTTAAAGCCCTCTGGAGGAGGGAGTCCTGGTTGGACTTCCTCCACCTCTCAGCCGCCTGCTCTACATCTTTCGGCTCAAACAGACTACTCCCCAAAAGGGAGGAATGTCTGAGCTTACTGACCTTGGTGTTGGGGACCTTCGAGTTGAATATTTCAGACAACGTATTACGGCGTTTCAGGATGGTGTTAGCCCACAAGTTTGAGACTTGGTGGGCCAGAAACTCGATGGTACGAGTGCCTGAAAGAAGGAGGGTCTCCAAGGCCTTCCTGGTACTCTCCTTAGACAAGTCTTCGGATCATATCAGGATGCCAAGAGATCCCAGCCAGATATCCAGCCACGAAGTGGCCTGCATGGCACACTTTGCTACCTTCTCCTGGCAGAGAATCTCCGAGGCCGAGAACGACACTGGAAGGTTGGAGAGTCTCTCGAGAGGGACTCCCCTGGAGAGCTCTTCCACCGAGTGGTGGAGGGGAAGAGCTAAACAGGACTCCTCCATGATTTCAAAGTACCTCCTTTGATGGACACGAGGAGGTGGGAGGAGTTTGTTTCCGGCGCTAGAACGGCTGGAGGAGGCTAGCTCTCGACCTTATCTCTGGCACTCTTGACCCCCTGGGACCAGGGCAAAGCCGCGCTGGTTTTAGGGGGCTTTTGAGTACCAAAGATTCGGCCCAGAACCGTGTCCTTGCTCTCTCGAGGAGGAATCTCCGGATCCGAAAATCCGTTAAGTTCCTCATCAGAGTCAAAACTTGCCAGAAGGCATGCTCCAACTCCTGCGGCTCTCCTCCTGATGGACTAGCAGCAAGGTCTCCTGTCCCCAAAGGCTCTTCTTGGGCGGACTCGTGGACGTTCTCCGCGGGCTTAGCTGGTTCTGGTCTGATCCTCGATGAAGATTTCGGGACCGTCTTGGAGTCCTTCGACTCCCTCCTGGGAGGGATGCAGGATTCCAACAAAGATGGTGGGGGGCTCTTCTCCGCCTCCACCCGAGGAGACTTTTCGGCGCGAGGTGGGGTTTCTTCCATTGGTGCGATGGGAGAACGCCTCACCTCACGAGAATCCCGAGGACGAAAAACCCTCGTCCACGGGGGATGGAGAGAAAGTCTGGGGAGGGGAGGGAGCCTTCCTCGACAGCTTCCGAGGAACCAGTTTCGCCCTTGGAGAAGTAACCACGTCGTTCACTTCTCTCTTCCTCTTCAGGGGGGCTGAGATAGCCGCTGATTTGAGGCCTAGTACAGAGAAAGCGGGCTTGAAAGCCTGCGCAACCGCTCTGACCAAGGGCCCAAACCAGGGCAGCGCTGCGGTCAGAGACACCCTCTGGAGGGAAGGGGATCGTAAAATCCCTTGGAGTGGAAACTACAACAGGGTCTGCCTGAAAAGAAGAAGCTGTAGAAGAGATCCTGGACCTGTCCAGAGATTTTCCTCCCTCCGTTGGGCGCGCTGTCCTGCGCTTACGGGGGAGGGGGGAACGCGATGAAGATGACCTGACGCGTACTGCCGGATCCTGTGTGGGCACGCGCTGTGGTTCGCGCTGGGCATCGTACTGGGTATCGCACTCGCGCGATAGGCCATTGCCTAGCTCGGGGGGAAATTGCTCGCGCGCGCGCGTGGGCAAGGCGCGCGGGAGAGCGATGGCGAGCAGGCGAGCGATGGCGCGCAGGCGAGCGGTGGGGAGTAGGCGAGCGGTGGGGCGTAGGCGAGCGGTGGTGCGTAGGCGAGCGGTGGTACGTCGGCGAGGGGGCGTGTTGGCGCGTAGGAGAGTTCACGCATTGGCGCGTGGGCGAACGATGGCGCGCAGGAGAAGGAGCTCGTGGGCGCGTGGACGCGTAGTTGACGGGGCGCGTGGGCGCGTAGGTGACGGGGCACGTGAGCGCGTTGGTGCGCGTTCCGGAGACCTCGGATGGAGTGCAGCCACAGGATGATGAAGGGCCCGTAAGGGTTAAGCCGTAGGGCGTGTGCGTGCAGGGGGAATATCCCTAGCGCTCGGGCGTGCAGAAGGGCACTCGTCAGGAACCGAAGTTCTTGCAGTGGGCGCGCGATGGAGCGTAGGCAAGGGATGGCGAGCAGGCGAGGTCTGATGGCGAGTCGGCGATCGTGGCGGAGAGCGCTGGCGAGCAGGAGAGGAAGAAGATTTCTCCTTGGAGCCCTGATCCGAAGATCGAGGGCGAGCAGGCGAGTAATGATGAGCAGTCAAGCGTTGATGAGCAGGAGAGCGCTGACAACCAGGAGAGCGCTTGCGAGCAGGAGATCGCTGGCGCGCAGGAGATCGCTGACGAGCAGGAGATTGCTGACGAGCAGGAGACCGAAGGCGTCCATGGCGTGTATCAGGCCGAGGGCGCGCAGAGGTCCGCTGGCGAGATGAGGCAGCAACCGGTGAGCGCTTGCGCGCAGTAGTGCGTGGGTGCGCAGGCGAACGTTGGCGTACAGGGGAAACCTGGCGCTTAAGAGACTTACACACAATGTGTGAAAGCCCCTTTTGCCACAAAGGGACCGGTGCCCGTTTGAAAACGGGATGTGTGGGCACCCACAGCGCGTCAGCAGCCAGGAAAGGTGAAGCAGGTCAGCAGGTCTGGCAGGCGTAGAAGATCGCGAACAATCTGCGGAGAGGTCCAGGTCCAAGGAAGTAGCAGGAACGGTAGCTGAAGGACGAGGTTCCTCTGCGGGGGACTGCGAGGATGAAGATCCGAAGAGGCGCCTCCTAACACCCTTGTGAGGAAAAGGAAGACCTCGGCGACAAAGAGGAAGGCGAGCCTTACGTCGGATGCGTCCTCTGGGAGCAGCAGGCAAACCATCGGCACTCCTCCAAAGAGGAGTCTCTGTCGGTGAACTCCCCCGGGGGGGAGAATCATCTGCAGGAGAGACCATTGGACTTAGATCCTCCCTCGAAGGATGTTCAGAGGGGGGAGCTAAGCCTTCAGCTACAACAGGGGCAGGGGTTTGAACACTCTCATTGGAAGAGTCTGTCACAACAGCCTCGACAATAGACAGAGGGTAAACCTCTGCTACCGCCGGTGACTGTTTGACAGCTGCTCCCAACCTGATCATGTCAAACAGGGCTTCCTTGAAGGGCGAACCCTGAAGCCCTAAGGAAGTCCAAAGCTGCAAAAGATCATTATTAACAGGAGAAATAATTAAATCCTCCCCCGGGGGAGGAGAAGGAGCTGCCTCGCTATGGGAGGCAACTCCCTCTCCCAAACCCCGAGATCGGTCAACAACAGTACGGCCTACGCTACCACTCGATGGCCTCTTGAGTGGGAGCTTCGGAGGAGGTTTGGGCTACGGAAGAAGAGTCCTTAGGATTTTCCTTCTTCAAAGAAACCTTTGAAGGAGAAATATCCCGTCTTGACTTTTTCTTCCGGCGCCGAGAAAACCTCTCCCACTGGGAGGTAGGCCACTCCCTACAATCAATACAAACATTATCACTTTCACACCGCTGACCCCTACAATAAGGGCATAAGGTGTGAGGATCCGTCTCGATGGAAGACATGAAGGTCCCACAAGGGCAGTCAGGTAACCCAGGGCACTTCTGCATTGTAGAGGCCAACTTCACAACACTCTGAGAAAAAGAAAGAAAAAGCAATGATTAATGGCTGTCAAAGAGGCGAGGGTGAAAGCGGACACGTCCGATTACCACCCGAGCCAAAGTAAAAGTGAAGCTACAACACAAGTGTGTGAGGGGGGAGGGTAGCTAACTACCCTCCCTACCCCCCGCTAACTAGTGGTGGGGTAATAATCCCTCGTTAAAATTTTATGGCTCGTCCTTTCAGCTACACGAAAGTAATTACCCACTTTAAATAGCGTGGTTTGTATTCCAGTTACGGAACAATTAAAATTTTCTTTTCTTCAATGCTCCTGTACTGGTGACCAGGAGCTGCTACACTCTTGCGTGATACGTTTGAAAAGTGGTCAGCCAGGGCACTGCTAACTTCATTTGCTTCAGTCACATACTGACCATTCACTTTCAACACTGGTGGTGGGTTTGGGGTAAATTTGCCGGCAATCTTTTTTATTTTCCCCCATACAGAAGATGTTGGTGTTCTACAATTAATGGAGGAAACAAAAGCTACCCAAGACTGGCGTCTAGCTTCTTTCATGGCATGACGGAACTGTGCTCTACACTTTTTGTACGTCATAATATTTTCATCCGTACGGCGTCTACGTAATCTAGTCAGAGATTTTCTGATGGCTCTGTGCAAGGGTGTTAATTCTGAAGACCACCACGGAACTGGTCGTCTTTTGAATAATCCTGTGGTTTTGGGAATCAAATTGATTCCTGCTGTATGGAGAGTTCCATTCAGTAGGTCTATGGCATCATCAACACACTCAAACTGCTCTGCACTATCCTCGACTTCACTTAGCTCACGAAATTTAACCCAGTCTGCCTTGTCTAGATTCCATCGTAGCGATCTTTGTAAAGGCGGACCCTTGGTGTTTAAAAGGATTGGTGTATGATCACTAGTATGCCAATCATCTAATGTCCTCCAATCAAAATCAAGAAGGCAGTTAGAGCTTGCAATTGAAAGGTCAATGCATGACAAGGTACCTGTCTGGACATGGAAGTGTGTGGGCTCTCCTGTATTAAGGAGTCCTACAGCCTCATTTTCCACAATTGATGATATAATATTGCCCCTGGTGTTTTAAACCATCACCCCAAAAAGGATGTCTACCATTCAAATCTCTAAGTAAAAGAAAAGGTTGAGGGAGCTGTTGAATCACCTCTTCTAAATCATCATACGATACGTTATCACTTGGAGGCAAGTACAGCGAACAGATTGTATATCTTCTCCCTATATCAATCTGTACAGCCACTGCCTGTAGAGGTGTACGGACAGATAAAGGAAGTTGGGGAACATCACGACGAACGTATGTGAGACTTCCGCCATGGCTGCCTACTCCGTGATCATAAGGTGTTCTTTAACTAATATATTCGCGAGGACAAGGGGTATTAGCATCAAGCTTGCTCTCCTGGAGACATACAATTATGGGGGAATGCTTGTGAATTAAGAGCTTAAGTTCTTCATATTTGGCCCTCAAACTCTGACAATTCCATTGCAAAATGGAGGTAAAAACTATGTATTATTTTCTGGAAGACATCTTTGATGAGGTCTTCCCATTGACAGTTTTTGATTTGACAATATTTTCTGTAGGCTTTTTAAGTTTGGGTCTTGATAAATTAGGTTTTATATTAGCCTTTTCAGTGTTGTTGTTACCTAATTCTTGTGGGGGATGGTGGACCTCCACTTGAATTTTTGATTGATTCAAGAAGTTTTCCTGTTTATCTGAAATATCAACAGGCAAAACATCATATCTATTTGATGTCATAACTTTGGTGTTTTTAATGGATGGGGGTGAGGGAGATGGAGGTCTCTCTCTTTTCCTATTGACAGGTGGTGATTTCTTAGGTTTTGATGTTTTCCCCACTACAGGTGCACCTGATATAACTGTTTCATGTGGAACCTCCATCAAATCAGGCAAAGATATAGCCTGAGAGAGGTTAGTATTATCCTTTGTAGTGGGGGACAAAGGTTTACTAGAGGTAAGCAAAGTCTTACGTGATATTCTTGCCTTATCCTCTAGAATTCTATCAGAAGATGGCAAATTTCTCTTCTGGGGAATAGAGGCAGTATTAGGTGGGTTGGATGTCTCCTGCCACACTTATGTGTTGGATACTGGATTTATTGAGAGCAGCCTCTTCCAATTTATATTGCTGGCAGTTCCTATCAGTAGATTTGTGATTCAAATTGCAGTTTATACAATTGGCCTCTAGTGTACATTCTCCATGGTAAACATTAGAGCATATACTACACATTTTATCATTCTTGCATACTTTAGATGGATGCCCATATCTAAAGCAATTAAAACATTGCAGCGGCTTCTGCTTAAAAGTTCGAACTTTAATTCGTTCATTCTCTATGTGAATGTGGAAAGGCACATCAGCATCCTGGTAAGTCAGGATAATCATTGACGTTCCAGGTATTTTATGTACTTTCCACACAGTTAAAGGACACATGGCCAATATTTCCTCTTATGTAAACACATATAAATCTCTATTAAAAACTACTTCCCTTCCATAACTGAAGTTTAGATGGGGTTTCACATCCAGCTTTATGTTATCATTCTCTGTATTTAAGTTGCAAACTATAACAGATTGAGTTTCTAATTTGGCACTTATTAGGAAACTGTTCTTTCCAAACCGAGATATATCCCCTGGTGGGATGGTACCTACTTTCTTTGGAAGAAATTTACATATCTTGAAATAATTTCCAGTACTCCCTTTTGATTGAGCAACAAGCCACTTTGGTGGTTTTGGCTTTCTCTGGGAGGGTACAACTACCTCTATACCTTTATCAATCCAATCTACAGGTTTATATACATCTAGAATGTTAGGTACCTGATCGCAAAGAGCACCCTTGAAATTCAAATGACTGATTTTAATATTTATGATATCATTGATTGCGTTGAATCCTTCATCATGGTTATCAAATGATATCCACAAATCCCATTTGTCACCTTCAAGCCTCATTCTAATTTCCCTGACGTGACCATAATATTGAAATAATTTATACACCACATCATAATTGGTTTCAATGGAAATCTGAGTGACATGAAGGATTCGCAAATTCTCCATGTCACCCAAATTACTTTGTTTTTTAATATTAGTAGAATGGTCCTTTAGAGTTTCCAGGTTGTCAACAGAGGGGTTAGTTTTTGAAGTAGAAGCAAGCCGGGTTATCCACCTCTTATCGGAGGATTTCAGTCCTCCTATCCCATGTAGCCCAACACGAGAAGAGGCTTCAGCGGGGACCAGTCCTCTATTAGAGAGGGGCTGCCTCTCTTAAGGTGGGCGTACACTGGTCAGTGGGGGTAGTTAGCCCCTCCCACCGACGACTGCAATGCCTGGCGTCACCCATTACCCGCAAATATGGGCGACTTAAAACCGGATCATTGGAGCCCGACTATTAACAGACTTAGTCTGCACCCAATGGGGTCTGCTAGAGGGTGATGGCGTCTAAATTTGTACAGGTTGAGATGGTATGACATCCATCCCACCCTGCGCCAAATCCAAAGAAGCAGTCAAAACCTAAGTCATACAAGCCAAAGTCGTCAACAAGTTCATGCCCAAGAGGAAGAGATGGAAGAAAAAGAGAAGTAAACAAAAGAACGGAGAGAAAGTGCTGACTAATTTAGTTGGATCAACAGTTGAGCACCGAGGTCTAGTGGGGAAGTAGTTCCCCCTGTTCATTAGAGCCCAACTGCTAATCCCTAAGCCCCCCATCCTTATCAAGGCTTCAGCATCTGGGGGGCCGGCTTCGGGGATGTGGATGGCAATCCAAGAGAGGACTGAAGAACACTCGACAGTCGAGGAGTCTCCCACCGGCAGCCATCACAGCCGGCACAACCTTTCCCGGAGCCTTGCGTCCATAAGGGAAAGACTGAGTGACTATACAGCTACTTATGTAGGAGCCTGGCCAGCCCCACAACCTACCTGGCAAGCAGTGAGATTGTGGGACGACGGCCACAGGGTTGTGACGGCTATGCCATCGCTAAAGGACAGAGAGGGGCAAGGAAAGGGTCCTGTATTAAGTGTGGAAGAAGGCAGCAAGGTTGCCGCCACTACCACACAAGGGAGAAACTCTCTGTTTCAGTATCGGCACCATCCTAGGTGGCAGAAGAATATCTATTCTTCAGCCTCGGGTCTGCAGGAACAGTGTTAGGAGGAGGCGGCAGAATTGCTGCCACTTCCGAACAGGGGAGAAACTTCGTTTCAGTATCGGCACCATCCTAGGTGGCAGAAGAATATCTATTCTTCAGCCTAGGGTCTGCCAAAACAGGATTAGTCTTCTAGACCGCACGGGGAGAAGGTGGCGGCATCATAAAACCAATTCAAGTGCGGCCTAGGGAGGCATAACCTCCGAAGCCGGCAGGGGAGTGACTACTCACTCTGATGCTCGGCCGCCAGCAAAAAGACTGAATACTCTGAGGTTCTGTCGAAACCAAAGCCGGCTATCCGCTGGCAAGGGTAAGAGACAGAAAGCACTAGCCTAGTCAAGCCGGAGTGTCTACTCTATGGCAAGACCAAGATAGGGTTGTCGCCTATGGCGGCACTCAGAGGGAAGGAGGGATCACCCTTGAATCTCCACAGGAGACGAGTATCGAGTTACATAATTAATTCTAGGAGATATCTATCTCCCCATGAATTGATAAAACGATACACGAGGGTAAACTGGGAACATGTATGAAAGTATACTGAAGCGCATTATCTAGGTAGCCTAGCGCAAGGCGAGATTTCGGTTACCTAAATCGCCGAAACTCTAATATATACGATCGACATAATATATAACTTTCCTAGTATAATTGTGTTTAAATAGCTTTCATAATTTATTCATGCTATTACAACCGGGAATGTCGTTCTTCTAACTAAATAACACATGCGTCATGAACGTCAGCGCCCATGGCGCCTCCGGTGATCGGCTGAGCTCCGAACACTTGAAATTACTCAAATTTTTCAGTGAAGCAGGAGCTAAAAATTAAATACTGTAAAGAATAAATACTCAACTTTTCGGAGGCAGAAGAAGCTGGCGATTGCATGATAAAACCTCAATCAATCGATCACAAACGTTAGAGCAACAGAGAAAACCACCGAGCGAATTTGCTACAAAAATAGGAATAAGCGCCATCTTGGATACTCTTCCCCCTCGAAACGAAAACGCTATTCGGGGTGAAGATTGCTATGTGTTTTATCAAGATATACGTCCCCTGATATTATGCGATATCTTTAGGCGAAATTTTAAGGATATTCGTGCCAGGAGTTAGAATTCTGGAGACCTAAAGGTTAATTCTCAAGGGATATCACTGTAACCAAATATCCCTTAGAAAGCTACCAATAGGAACCTTCCATCAGGACGACATGGCCTGAGCCCAAAAAAATGCACTAGCCAGCCGGCCCCCTTAAAATGGTGTTCACCAACAAGTTCTCTACTTGGTGGGCAATGAACTCAATAGTCCAAGTAACCGACAGGAGGAAAGTCTCCATCACCTTCCTGGAGCTTTCTTTGGAAAAAACCTCGGTCTGCACCCGGTTTTTCACTGATCCCAACCATAGATCCAGCCATGAAGTAGCCTGCATTGCATACTTCATCACTTTCTCTTTGTTTAGAATCTCCAAAGCTGAGAAGGAAACTTGAAGCCCAAAGAGTCTCTCTAGAGAGACCTCCTTCGTAATTTCCTCTAAGGAATGGTGAAGAAGAGCCGGGAGACGCTCGTCAAGGACCTCGTAAAAATTCCTCTGTTGAACACTCAGATATCGCAGGAGTTTTGAGAATGAGTCTGTTCGAAGAGAACTAGAGGAGTCGCAGAGCTGGGCAGACACCTTCCGCTGGGCACTCTTCAGACCTGAGACCAGGGCAAAGCTGCGCTGGACTTGGAGGCTTCCGACTGCCAAAGACGCAGGTTGAGGACCGTGTCCTTGCTCTCCTGAGGAGCCATTAACGGGTCTGCCAACCCACTGAGGGACCTCATGCAAGCTATAACCTGCCAGATGCCATGTTCTGACTTTTTCTGTTCAGCTTCTGAAGAAGGACTGGCAGCTGAATCGTTGTCTTCCCCCCACAAGACATCATCTCAGGGTGGGTCATTGTCATTATCGAAGTGGCCAGATGTAGACTGTTTGACCCCCTCTGCAGGTCTTGTAATCCCCAATGAGGACTTTGGCAGAGTTTTTGAATTCTTAGACTCTTTCCTCGGAGGGAAGAAAGTCTCTAGCACAGAATGTTTGGATGGAACGACCTTCTGTTGGTCACCCGTAGGGGGAAGGATGGACTCTTCCACAGGTTTCGAGACTACTCTGTGATCTCGCGGGACTTTCTTAATGAGCAAAGACCAGAAAGAGTCAGATCAGGACTCTTCCCTGAGAGAGAACTCTGACTGAATCAATGAGTGAGGAGCAGGAGGGTGAGGAGAAGTGGGCATGGCAACACTTGACCTCCCCTTGGACGACCTAAGAGGGGTCAGCTTGATCCTACGTGAAGCTACTTCATCAGGGACTCCTCTTTTCCGCTTCAGGGGAGAGGAAGAAACCAAAGTTTCGTGACAGGGAGGGACTGTGGATCTTCGCCTTGGGTCTGAAAATGTAGAGAAAGACTCTTCCAGGGGAATCCTGGGAGTTCCCGAAGGATGAGCAGGTGGGATACCTACCGTAACGGCTTGGATAACGGCCCTAACCAAGGCTCCAAACTCAATATTTTGGAACATAGAGATAACATCAAATTATGAATAGAAAACTCAAAATGTTATTTTGATAATAAAATAAATTTTTGAATATACTTACCCGGTGATTATAATAGCTGCAACTCTGTTGCTCAACAGAAAACTCTAAGGTAAAATTCGCCAGCGATCGCTACACAGGTTGCGGGTGTACCCAACAGCGCCATCTGTCGTCCAGATACCCAGTACTCAATGTAAACAAAGAACTCAATTTTCTCCTCGGTCCACTGCGTCTCTATTGGGGAGGAAGGGAGGGTCCTTTAATTTATAATCACCGGGTAAGTATATTCAAAAATTTATTTTATTATCAAAATAACATTTTTCAATATTTAACTTAGCCGGTGATTATAATAGCTGATTCACACCCAGGGGGGTGGGTAGAGACCAGCAAAATATGTTTACATTATTATGAGCTAAGAATTTTTATTTCATTTTAGAAGTTATCAAAATAACAAAAACAAAATAAATAGGTACCTGGTAAGGAAGTCGACTTGAACAATTACTCTGCCTTTTTAAGTACGTCTTCCTTACTGAGCCTCGCGATCCTCTTAGGATGCTGAGCGACCCCTAGGATCTGAAGTATCAAGGGTTGCAACCCATACAACAGGACCTCATCAAAACCCCTAATCTAGGCGCTTCTCAAGAAATGACTTTGACCACCCGCCAAATCAACCAGGATGCGAAAGGCTTCTTAGCCTTCCGGACAACCCAAAAACAACAATAAAAACATTTCAAGAGAAAGATTAAAAAGGTTATGGAATTAGGGAATTGTAGTGGTTGAGCCCTCACCCACTACTGCACTCGCTGCTACGAATGGTCCCAGAGTGTAGCAGTCCTCGTAAAGAGACTGGACATCCTTAAGATAAAAAGACGCGAACACTGACTTGCTTCTCCAATAGGTTGAGTCCATTATACTTCGCAGAGATCTATTTTGTTTAAAGGCCACGGAAGTTGCGACAGCTCTAACTTCGTGTGTCCTTACCTTCAGCAAAGCTTGGTCTTCCTCACTCAGATGGGAATGAGCTTCTCGTATTAACAGTCTGATAAAATAGGATAAAGCATTCTTTGACATAGGCAAAGATGGTTTCTTAACTGAACACCATAAAGCTTCAGACAGGCCTCGTAAAGGTTTAGTTCGTTTTAAATAGAACTTAAGAGCTCTCACAGGGCATAAGACTCTTTCTAGTTCATTTCCAACCATATTCGATAAGCTTGGAATATCGAACGATTTCGGCCAAGGTCGAGAAGGCAGCTCGTTTTTGGCTAGAAAACCAAGTTGTAGAGAACATGTAGCCGTTTCAGATGAAAATCCGATGTTCTTGCTGAAGGCATGAATCTCACTGACCCTTTTAGCTGTGGCTAAGCATACCAGGAAAAGAGTCTTTAAGGTGAGATCTTTTAGGGAGGCTGATTGTAGCGGCTCGAACCTGTCTGACATGAGGAATCTTAGTACCACGTCTAAATTCCAACCAGGTGTAACCAAACGACGCTCCTTCGTGGTCTCAAAAGACTTAAGGAGGTCCTGTAGATCTTTATTGTTGGAAAGATCTAAGCCTCTGTGACGGAAGACTGATGCCAACATGCTTCTGTAACACTTGATAGTGGGAGCTGAAAGAGATCGTTCTTTCCTCAGGTATAAGAGGAAGTCAGCTATTTGAGTTACAGAGGTACTGGTCGAGGATACAGATACTGACTTGCACCAGTTTCGGAAGACTTCCCACTTCGATTGGTAGACTCTAAGGGTGGATGTTCTCCTTGCTCTAGCAATCGCTCTGGCTGCCTCCTTCGAAAAGCCTCTAGCTCTCGAGAGTCTTTCGATAGTCTGAAGGCAGTCAGACGAAGAGCGTGGAGGCCTTGGTGTACCTTCTTTATGTGTGGCTGACGTAGAAGGTCCACCCTTAGAGGAAGAGTTCTGGGAACGTCCACTAGCCATCGAAGTACCTCGGTGAACCATTCTCTCGCGGGCCAGAGGGGAGCAACTAGCGTCAACCTTGTCCCTTCGTGAGAGGCGAACTTCTGCAGTACCTTGTTGACAATCTTGAACGGAGGGAATGCATATAGGTCTAGATGTGACCAATCTAGGAGAAAGGCATCTATATGAACTGCTGCTGGGTCCGGGATTGGTGAGCAATATATAGGGAGCCTCTTGGTCATCGAGGTTGCGAAGAGATCTATGGTTGGCTGGCCCCAGGTGGCCCAAAGTCTCTTGCATACATCCTTGTGGAGGGTCCATTCTGTTGGAATGATTTGTCCCTTCCGACTGAGACAATCTGCCATGACATTCAAGTTGCCTTGGATGAACCTCGTTACTAGCGAAATGTTTAGACCTTTTGACCAGGTGAGGAGGTCCCTTGCGATCTCGTACAACGTCAGTGAGTGGGTCCCTCCTTGCTTGGAGATGTACGCCAAAGCCGTGGTGTTGTCCGAGTTCACCTCCACCACTTTGCCTTGAAGGAGAGACTTGAAGCTTTTCAAGGCCAGATGTACTGCCAGTAGCTCCTTGCAGTTGATATGCATTGTCCTTTGACTCGAGTTCCATATTCCCGAGCATTCCCGACCGTCTAATGTCGCGCCCCAGCCTACGTCCGATGCGTCCGAGAAGAGAACGTGGTTGGGAGTCTGAACAGCCAGGGGCAGACCCTCTCTGAGGCTGATACTGTCCTTCCACCATGTCAGGCAAGACTTCATCTTCTCGGAAATGGGGATCGAGACCGCTTCTAGCGTCTTGTCCTTTTTCCAGTGAAATGCTAGGTGATATTGAAGAGGACGGAGGTGTAGTCTTCCTAATGACACGAACTGTTCCAGGGATGATAGCGTCCCTATCAGACTCATCCATTTCCTGACTGAACATCGTTCCTTCTTCAGCATGTTCTGGATGCATAACTGGGCTTGGCTTGTTCTGGGGGCCGACGGAAAAGCCAGAAAAGCTAGACTGTGAATCTCCATCCCTAAATATACAATAGTTTGGGATGGGACCACTTGTGACTTTTCCATATTGACAAGGAGACCCAATTCCTTGGTCAGATCTAGAGTCCACTTTAGATCCTTCAGACAGCGACGACTGGAAGAAGCTCTGAGAAGCCAGTCGTCCAAATAGAGGGAGGCTCGGATGTCCGCTAAATGAAGGAACTTGGCTACATTCCTCATCAGCCTCGTAAACACAAGAGGAGCTGTGCTTAGGCCAAAGCACAGGGCTTGAAACTGGTAGACAACCTTTTCGAAAACGAATCTTAGAAAAGGTTGGGAGTCCGGGTGGATGGGGACGTGGAAGTAGGCGTCCCTTAGGTCTAACGAGACCATCCAGTCTTCCCTTCTGACCGCTGCTAGAACCGACCTTGTGGTCTCCATGGAGAACGTCTGCTTTGTGACAAAGACATTCAGTGCACTGACGTCTAGCACCGGCCTCCACCCTCCTGTCTTCTTTGACACCAAGAAGAGACGGTTGTAGAATCCCGGGGTTTGATGGTCCAGGACTTTGACTACCGCTCCCTTCTCTAGTAAGAGAGACACTTCCTGTTTCAATGCTCGTCTCTTGTCTTCCTCTCTGTACCTGGGAGAGAGATCGATGGGAGACGTTGCTAGAGGGGGTTTTCGTACAAACGGGATCTTGTACCCCTCTCTGAGCAACTTCACAGATTGTGCATCTGCGCCTCTCTTTTCCCAGGTCTGCCAGAAGTTCTTGAGTCTGGCTCCCACTGCTGTCTGAAGAAGCTGGCAGTCAGACTCTGCCCTTAAAGGACTTGGTTCCTTTCTTCTTTCCACGTCTCCCTTCGGCACGAGCACCTCCTCTGCTGGAGGCTCTGCCACGAAAGGGCGGAATAAAACGGGACGCTGGAGTGTCTATCCTTGGTCTAGCTGACAAGGTAGGCAAAGGGGTGGCTTTGCGAGCAGAGGACGCAACAAGATCGTGAGTATCCTTCTGTATCAAAGAAGCGGCAATCTCCTTAATCAGGTCCTCTGGAAAAAGGCACTTGGAAAGAGGAGCAAACAGAAGTTCGGATCTCTGGCATGGTGTAACTCCAGCTGAAAGGAATGAGCATAGGTTCTCACGCTTCTTAAGGACTCCGGACACAAAAGATGCAGCAAGCTCATTAGACCCATCACGTACGGCCTTGTCCATGCAGGACATGATGAGCAAGGAAGTCTCCTTCTCTGTCGGAGAGATCTTTCTGCTTAGAGCTCCTAGACACCAGTCTAAAAAGTTAAAAACCTCGAAGGCTCTAAATATACCTTTCAAAAGGTGGTCCAGGTCCGAAGATGACCAACATATCTTTGAGCGTCTCATGGCTAGCCGACGGGGAGAGTCTACAAGACTTGAGAAGTCGCCCTGGGCAGAGGCAGGAACTCCCAAGCCGAGAACTTCTCCCGTGGCATACCAGACGCTCGATCTAGAAGAGAGTCTAGCAGGGGGAAACGTAAAGGCTGTCTTCCCTAAACTCTTTTTGGACTGCATCCATTCTCCTATCACTCGTAAAGCTCTCTTGGACGAGCGTGCGAGGACGAGTCTAGTAAAGGCAGGAGTGGTTGACGGCATGCCTAACACAAACTCTGACGGAGGAGAGCGCGGAGCCACAGACACAAACTGGTCCGGAAACATCTCTTTGAACAGGGCCAAAACTTTCCTAAAGTCCAAAGAGGGTTGCGTAGACTTAGGCTCGTCCAGTTCTGAATGCGGTTCATCTACGTGTGCAGCACCATCATCATCAGAAAGTCCCTCATCCGAGTATTGAGGAGGAAGCGGCAACGGAGTGGGTAACGGCTGGTTAGCTGAGTCCGGTCGCACGGGTGCATGCGTGACTGAGCCGGACGCAACGTCATGGAACTGTTGCCCAGTCTGTGAGCTGGCAACAACCATAGCAGCGCGGGGACGCACAGCGTCTACTCCAGACTGTCTAGACTGATGTGGGTGAGCAGTGGCAACCACACTGGGTTGCGGAGGTTGACGCACCGCGTCAAAACAAAACAACTCTGACGGTTGTTGAACCTCACGAACGTCAACGGAAACCTCCGTGCGTCGCTGAACGTCAACATGCGGCTGGCAGATCACACTGGAACGCATGGGTGGCGGAACTCTCTCAACTGGAGTGCGTGAGAAGGTTACCTCAGCGTCCCCAGGACGCACAACCGAGCGTGTGGGTGGTTGTAGGCAAGGAGCTGCACTAGCTGGTGCGGCAGCAACCTTCTCCGCACGAAAGTCCTGCATAAGCGACGTTAGTTGAGACTGCATGTCTTGCAGTAAAGACCACTTAGGGTCTACAGGAGCAGGTGCGGCGACAGACGGTGTAACTGTCTGAAGCGGTACCGCTTTGCCTCTCTTAGGAGGTGAGCAGTCATCGGATGACTGCAGCGAGTCGGAACTGACCCAGTGGCTACAGCTGGGCCGTTGGACTTGCGCGGAAGGGACCGACTTGCGCTTTAACGGTCGTGAGACCTTGGTCCATGGTTTCTTGCGAGAAACACCTTCCGAAGACGAGGTATAAATGGGCTCTCTCGTCTTTGTTAGGCAGGGGCGATCTTGGGTAGATACGCCCGATACCACGGAGGGAACGTCTGTTCGCTGATTAAAGCCTCTCGAACCCATTTGTCGTACGACATTGCTTCTCCCCTGGACTTGGGAGCTTGCAAGAGGTCCCGGACTAGGAGGACGACAGGCACGAACAGACGAACCCTCAAGCGCAACACTATCCACAACACTATCACTCACTTTAACACTTCCCAGTGCACTTTTACACTTCAGCTCCTTCACATCCGCCATGAGCTGGTTACGGTCACTAGCCAGGGACTCAACTCTCTCACCCAGAGCTTGGATGGCACGCATCATATCAGCCATCGAAGGTTCCTGAGTGCCAGAAGGGGGGTTAGGAGCAACCACTACAGGGGAAGGAATAGGTTGTGGGGCATGAGGAGAGGAAATGTCAATAGAACGAGAGGAACTTCTCCTAACTCTATCTCTCTCTAGCCTACGTGTATACTTTTGGAATTCGATAAAATCGAATTCCGAAAGCCCAACGCACTCCTCACATCGATCTTCCAATTGACAGGTTTTATCCCGACAATTGGAACAAACAGTGTGAGGGTCAATAGAGGCCTTCAGAAGACGCCTTGAACAGTCCCTAGCATTGCACTTCCTAAATTTTGGGACTTGTGAAGGGTCAGCCATTTTGAATTGGTCAAAGGGGAATTCAAAAACTATCAAAAAGTCATCAACAAAGAATCCGTAATCAAAAAGAGTTCAAGGAATTGCGAAGAGAAAGCCTGCACAGCGAAAGCTCAAAACTAGAATAGTGTACTTCACCAATTAGTTGTGAAAACAAATCCAGTTTAGCAACAGCGAATAAGCACGTCTTGTCGGTAGCACGACAGAGAGAAAATTGAGTTCTTTGTTTACATTGAGTACTGGGTATCTGGAAGACAGATGGCGCTGTTGGGTACACCCGCAACCTGTGTAGCGATCGCTGGCGAATTTTACCTTAGAGTTTTCTGTCGAGCAACAGAGTTGCAGCTATTATAATCACCGGCTAAGTTAAATATTGAAAAATCATAATGTATTGATATAAAGAGAACAACAAACTATGAATAAATCATGATTTTGCAAACCACGGATGCGGACCGATTGTGGCACTGTCGGAAAGTTCCCCTATAGAGAACGACAAAGAGGGACCCCACAAGGAAGCCTTATCTGCCGTCAAGGAAGAGTTAGAGGGAGGGTGCGGTGCTGCTGTCTCCTTCCGAGCAACAGGAATCGACCGTAAAGGTGGTCTCTTCAGAATCTTGAATTCCTGCAGCTTGCTTTTTTCCGCTCTCCCAGGCGAGCGTGATGTTCTGCGACGGTGAACGATGGGGAGGAGACTTTTGTCTCTTAAGTGGAAGTTCCAAAGCTCGAGGAGGAGAAGGTCTTGCAGGCCTCTCTTCCCACAATCGACGTTGCTCAAATCAGCGCTGGAGATCTAACGAACGTTGGCACTATCGGGAGGCTGGTTCTTGGAGCCAATGTACTATAGTAGCCCAGTCATGAGCATCCGTCTGTTGGCGATCATCTGAGCGATCGGTGCATCAGCGTGTGGTGAGGAACGCACGTCTGGTGACGTTTGCTTTCCTCTTTTGGAGAGCGACGAGTCGTTTGGGAACGACAGGAAAGAGATAGGTGTGCAGTCAAAGACTGCTGACAAGCTGGAGAAGAACAGGCTGCTGACTTGCCAATCGACGAGCCCAGGGAAGGTAGGCATGGCTGGCAGGGAAGGCACACAAAAACTGAAAAGAAAAAAAAAAAAAGTGATTAGTAATGGCTGTCCAAATTGGTGAAGAGGGAGAGCAGTAACAACCGTTCTCCATCCGAGCCAAAAGCAAAGCAAAGCACAGTCACAGGTGTGTGGTTGAGAGAGGAAGCTACTAACCCCATCCCTCCACTAACTAGCAGTATGGTTGGTTAACCCTCGCTAAATTATATTGGCTCGTCCTTTCAGCTTTGCCAAAAGTAATATCCTTATAAATCCCCTATAAATAGCGTTGGTTTGTATTCCAGTTACGGAACCATTTTCATTTGTTCCAGTGCAACATACAAACCTTCTGCTCTTTACGTAGGAGACTCACCTTAAGGTGGGTTGAAGACCTCAAACCAACTGGCTGGCTACTGTCCCAGGATGACCTCGTGTGCTTCATACGAGCTCCTCAAGAGGCAGCCTGACACCTCGTTTTCCTCGTAGGATGACAGCCTGGGCAATCAGTACTGGAAGGAGTAAAAGACTTCAATGGGAGGTAAATAGATAAGTACACAGTGGGGGTGAGCCCGTTCATAATCTATACATTGGCTGACTCTACTTGTTTGAAGAAAGGGGACATAAAATATATATGACAAATTTCTAAGTAATTTGTATTTTTCCTAATGATACAAACCTTGAGCTCTCTATTAGGGATATAATTTTGGGGAAGCTGGAGGACTAGCCATAAGACTTTTAGCTAGGTGTAACTACCTCACCACTAGTTAGCGGGGGTGGAGGGGTAGCCTGCTACCCTGCTTACACACACCTGTGTTTTCTCGTCACTTTTGATTGCAAGCAGGACTTACAAGGGTACAATTAATGATGGGCCAAAGAGCTTAAGGTTTGTATAGTTAGGATAAATACAAATTACTTTCAAATTTGTCATTTGTTCCGACACTAAATACAAACCCTTTTGCTCTTTATTAGGGAAGAATCATCCTTTAGGAGGGTGGAAGTCTAAACCAACTGGCTGGTGTTTGACCCAGGGGTTTTTCCCCGTACATGCTCCACATGTAACAGGGAGAAACCCTGATACCTCACAAAAATCTGTGCAAAACCTGGTTAGTTTCCTGAGCAATCTGTGTGATTGTGTGAAACTAGCAGTGTGATTAGTCTAGGTAAGATTTCTCAGAAACATAGGACTCTTTGAATCAACCATAGACGTTACCCAATCCCACCTCGCCAGGGGGTATGGGGATGCAACAAGCATTATTTTTATGTTTGGTTACACAAGGAAATGGTTTTACCTACAGACAGATGAGGCAAACTTGCAGAGGACCGTAGGAGCTGTTCCCCAAGAGAGGGAAAATGAAAGAGACAAAGAGCTAGTCATTCTTAACATTCATCCAAGACTAATCCCGGGTCACCTTTGACCTTAACCATCTGCTACTTGTTCCTCAAGGAGCCTGAGGTATTTAAAGCACTTGTTGTGCAGCCACCACAGGGCCAATGGAGAATGTCTCCAGTTCATGTAGGTCACGTTTTACAGGTAGTGGGCGGTGAAGGTATTCTGACACTTCCACATACCCGCTTGTATGACCTGCATCACAGAGTAGTTCTTCTTGAACACTAAAGACGTGCTGATGCCCCTAACGTCATGAGCTCTGGTTTGTCTAGTCTGTGGAGGAGGATCGAGATTCAGGGCCAGGTCAGTGACCCTCCGAATCCAAGCAGAGATGGAGTTTTTGGTGATCATCCTCTTGACCTTCTCTGTGCTGACACTCGGGGGTGAGCTGCTGATGTTCTCTTGAGATAGTACCTCAAACTCCTCACTGGATAAAGTAACAGTTAATCTTGATCATCGGTTATGTTATGAAGACTCCCAATCCAGAAGGGCCTAAATCTAGGCTCTGCTACTCCCAGATTTTAAGTCTAGCCAATAAACTCAGGGACGAAGCCGAACATTACCTCCCCCCATCCCCTTGAGTGGAAGACGTCGTATGAAAGACTGTGAAATTCGCTAACTCTCTCTGCCGAGGCTAATGCAAATAGGAAAACTGTCTTTAGAGTCAGGTGGGGATCTGATGCCTAGCGTAATGGTTCGTAAGGGGCACCCATCAGGGCCCGAAGGACAAGAATCACGTTCCATGGAGGTGGTAAAACTTCCGACTGAGGGCAGATAAGCTCGAAACTCTGTATGAGGAGAGAAAATTCCCACAAAGAGGAAATATTAACTACTTTCAGCCTTACTGAGAAGTAGCCTTTCACCGCCGAGACCGAGAGGAGTTTTTCTTCCCGAAGGTGAACAAGGAACTCCACTATTGTTGGAATAGTGGCATCAAGGGGAGAGATACCCCTTTCCATGATACCAACCACAGAAGAAAGTTCACTTGGCCTGGTAGACTGAAGCGGAAGACCTTCGAGGGTATCCAGACATCCTTTTCACAGCCTGTTGCAAAAAGCCTCTCTGAGGGAGGAGATGCTGGATAATCTCCAGGTGTGAAGTCACAGGGATACTACGGCTTTGTGAATGAGGTTCATATGTGGTTGTCTGAGTAAATTGTGTTGTTGAAGGAGCTCTCTCGGAACCTTCGTCAGAATATGAAGAAGGTCCAGGAACCATTTGGCGTGATGATATAGCGGAGCTATGAGGGTCATTGACAGGTTCTTAGATGATCTGGTCTTATTGAGAACCCTTCTCATCAGACAAAACAGGGGAAAGGCGTAAACATCGATTTTGTCTCACCGTTGCTGGAATGCATTTTTCCAGAAAGCCAGAGGAACCAGAACTGGGGAGCAGGAGAGAGGGAGCCTATTGTTCAGGGATGTCGCTAACAGATCCACAGTTGGAGAACCTCACAAAGTTAGGACTGTTGGCTACTAGATCATTCAAAGACCACTCAGAGCCCATCATCCGAGTCACTCAGCTTAGATTGTCTGCAAGCACATTCCTTTTGCCTGGAATGAAGCAGGCTGATAGGAACAATGAGTTGTCTTCTGCCCATCTTAGCATCTCCACTTCTAGATGGCAAAGGTGCTGCCTAAAGGTACTGCCTTGCTTGTTCACCTAAGCCACGACCGTAGTGTTGTCAATCATCAACACCACAGAATGACCCGCCAGTAAATGATGGAACTTCTGTATGCATACAAAAGGTTGCCCTCATATCAACTCTGGGGGAGGAACGAGAAGGTCGACCCCTTGGCGGAGATTCTCGTCTGCTAACCACCACCTCAAGTCCTTCAGCTGCTCGGGTACCACGGGGACCAGCATATCCAGGGAGTCCTCGTCTTAAACCCACCTGGATTTCAGCTGCCACTGAAGAGATCGAATCCAGAGGCGGCTGTTCACAACTAGATAGACCAGGGATGACAGGGGACCTAGGAGACGTAACCACCATCAAAGCGTCTCGTTGAAGGAATGGGCTTACCACTTTCCTCCGCCTCTGGATTCTGTAGTCTGATGGGAAGACTTTCTGCAGGCTGGTGCCGATGATCATTTCCAGGTAAACCAATCTTTAAAAGGAAAGCAGGGATGACTTCTCAGGATTTACCTCGATCTCCAGATCTTGGCAAAAGACAAGGGGTTTGTCTTGGTGTTGGAGAACAGTTGCCATCAAGTCTGCTAGTATCAGCCAGTCGTCCAGGTATCTTAGGAGGCAGATGCCGATCCTGTGGGCCCAGATTGACACTAGGGCGAAAACTCTCATGAAGACCTGAGGTGCTGTTGAAAGACCAAAGCACAGCACCTTGAACTGGTATTGCCAGTTGTTGTGTAACATCCCTAGATATTTCCATGAAGGTGGATGGGCTGGGATCTGAAAGCATGCATCCTTGAGATCCAGCATGCACGAGAAGTCTTGAGGTCTTACCACTTGTCTGACTGTCTTTATACTGAACAGAGTATGTAGAACAAACGTGTTCAGAGCTGAGAGGTCAATGACAGGCCACCAGCCTCCAGACGCCTTTTTCACAAGAAAGAGTCGACTGAAGAATCCTATGGACACATCGACCACCTCCTGCAGAGCGCCCTTCTCCAACATAGTCTGGATTTCGGCCTGGAGGGCCAGCTCCTTTACAGATCCCCTCATATTGGAGCTCAATGGAACTGGATTCTGAGTCAATAGAGGGAGAGATTGAATGAAAGGGATGCAATACCCTGAATGAATCACAGAGATTCTCCAAAGATCCGCCCCGGGCAGCAGCTGTAGTGGTTTGCAGACTACGGACAGACATAAGACGCAGACTGCCTAGTGTCCGAATGCCGACCACAATCCTCCATTTCACTAAACAAAAACAATAAAGTGAAATACCCAGAGATTTGGGCAAAAGGTAAGTCAAGAATGAACTGGGCACTGGGCACCACCCCTTGATTTTATACTGGGCAAGGGGACCCAGCTACAACCTTAAAATTTCTCATCTTTTCTAGAGTGTACCGTCCCTCTCTTGGATGTGCTAGGTAATGTATTATAAATAAAGAGGAACCGCCTGTTTTCCTTTTTCTTTTTTTGGTAGGATGTTTCTTTATTTCAAGTTAATCGTACATTATGAACATTAGGAGAGGAAGCAAAAATAATGACAAGACAAAATCGGAGATAATTATTATTTTTCTTAACGATACAAACCTTTAGCTATTTATAAGGAAGATAAGAGGGAATCAATATTTTAGCTGGGTCCCCTTTCCCAATATAAAATCAAGGGGTGGTGCCCAGTGCCCAGTTCATTCTTGATTGTTTACCTTTTACCCAGATTTATGATTATTCCACTGTTTTATCTTTTTGTGTAGTGAACATTGGAGTGTGGTCGGCATTCGGACACTAGGTGGTCTGCGTGCTATATCTGGCCACAGTCTGCAAACCCCTGCAACACTGATATGCTGGAGAGCGGGGACACGCTGGGGAGCACTGGTACGCAGGAGAGTGCTGCTGCGCTGGAGAGATCTGGCGTGCTGAAGAACACTGGAGAGCTGGAGGTTGCTGGCATGCAGAAAAGTGCCGGACACCGCTGGCACGTAAGAGAGTGCTGGAGAGCTGGAGAGCGCTGAGGTTCTGATGAGTGCTGTCGTATTGGCGAGCGCTGGCATGCTGGCGAGCTGGCAAACGCTGATGAGCTGGAGAAAGTGGACCTGCTGAGGAGCACTGACACGCTGGAAAGCGCTAACGCGCTGGAGAATCCTGGTGTGCAGGACAGTTCTGGTAAGATGGAAAGTGCTGGCGTGCAGGACAGTGCTGGAGAGAGCTGGCAAGCTGGAAAGCGCTGGCAAGCAGGAGAGCGCAGGCAAGCCGGAGAGCGCTAGCGAACTACAGAGGGCTGACGTGCTCGTGAGTGCTGTCGCGCTGGCGAGCGTTGGCGTGCTGGCGAGAGCTGACGTTTTGATGAGTGCTGTCCTATTTGTGAGCGCTGGCATGCTGGCGAGCTTGAAAACACCGATATGCTGGAGATTGGACGCGCTAAGGAGCACTGACACGCTGGAGAGCACTGGCGCACAGGACAGTGCAGGTTAGCTGGAGAGCGCCGGCAAGCAGGAGAGCGCAGGCAAGTTGGAGAGCGTTGGTGCGCAAGAGATAACTAGTGAGCAACAGAGCGCTGACGTGCTGGTGAATGCTATCGTGCTGGAGAGAGCTGACGCGCTAGCACGCTGGAGAGCGCTGGTGCGCAAGAGAGCACTCACGAGCAAAAGAGTGCTAGGTCAAAGCTGGCAAGTGATCAGGAGAGTGCTGCCGGGCTGGAGAAAGCTGGCGCTCAGGAGAGTACTGGCAAGTTAGAGAGCACCGACGTGCAGGAGAGCGCTGCAAGCCGGGAGTGCTAGTGTGCATGAGAGTGCTGATGAGCTAAAGAGTGCTGGCGAACAAGAGACCGCAAGCAAGCTGGAGAGCCCTGACATACTGGTAAGTGCTGTGGTATTGGCGAGCGCTAGAGAGCTGGCTAACACTAATATGCTGGAGGGCGTGAATGCGCTGGGGAGCGATAACGCGTTGGAGAGCACTGCTGATCCAGAGGGTGCTGGAGTGCAGGAGAGTGCTGCCGAGTCGGTTTGGTGGCAGGCAGGAGACCACTGGCGAGGTGGAAAGCACTGGAGCGCAGGAGAGTGCTGCCGAGTCGGAGAGAGCTGGCGCGAAGGAGAGTGCTGGCCAGCAGGAGAATGGTGGCAGGCAGGAGACCACTGGAGAGGTGGAAAGCGCTGGAGCGCAGGAGAGTCCTGCAGAGTCAGAGAGAGCTGGCGCGAAGGAGAGTGCTGGCCAGCAGGAGAATGGTGGCAGGCAGGAGACCACTGGAGAGGTGGAAAGCGCTGGAGCGCAGGAGAGTGCTGCAGAGTCAGAGAGAGCTGGCGCGAAGGAGAGTGCTGGCCAGCAGGAGAATGGTGGCAGGCAGGAGACCACTGGAGAGGTGGAAAGCGCTGGAGCGCAGGAGAGTGCTGCAGAGTCAGAGAGAGCTGGCGCGAAGGAGAGTGCTGGCCAGCAGGAGAATGGTGGCAGGCAGGAGACCACTGGAGAGGTGGAAAGCGCTGGAGCGCAGGAGAGTGCTGCAGAGTCAGAGAGAGCTGGCGCGAAGGAGAGTGCTGGCCAGCAGGAGAATGGTGGCAGGCAGGAGACCACTGGAGAGGTGGAAAGCGCTGGAGCGCAGGAGAGTGCTGCAGAGTCAGAGAGAGCTGGCGCGAAGGAGAGTGCTGGCCAGCAGGAGAATGGTGGCAGGCAGGAGACCACTGGAGAGGTGGAAAGCGCTGGAGCGCAGGAGAGTGCTGCAGAGTCAGAGAGAGCTGGCGCGAAGGAGAGTGCTGGCCAGCAGGAGAATGGTGGCAGGCAGGAGACCACTGGAGAGGTGGAAAGCGCTGGAGCGCAGGAGAGTGCTGCAGAGTCAGAGAGAGCTGGCGCGAAGGAGAGTGCTGGCCAGCAGGAGAATGGTGGCAGGCAGGAGACCACTGGCGAGGTGGAGCGCTGGAGCGCAGGAGAGTTCTGCCGAGTCGGAGAGAGCTGGCGCGAAGGAGAGTGCTGGCCAGCAGGAGAATGATGGCAGGCAGGAGAGCGCTGGCGAGGTTTAAAGTGCTGGCGAGGTTTAAAGCGCTGGCGCGCAGGAGAGTGCTGCCGAGATGGAGAGAGCTGGCACGAAGGAGAGTGCTGGCAAGCAGGAGAATGGTGGCAGGCAGGAGAGCGCTGGCACGCAGGAGAGTACAGCCGACACGGAGAGAGCTGGCGCGAAGGAGAGTGCTGGCATGCAGGAGAATGGTGGAAGGCAGGAAAGCGCTGACGAGGTGGAAAGTGCTGGCGCGTAGGAGAGTGCTGCTAAGACGGAGAGAGCTGGAGTGAAGGAGAGTGCTGGCAGGCAGGAGAATGGTGGCAGGCAGGAGAGCGCTGGCGAGGTGGAAAGCGCTGAAAGCGGGAGAGTACTGGCGAACTGGATAGCTCTGCCATGCACGAGAGCGCTGGAAAACTGGATAGAACTGGCGCACAAGAATGTTGGCAAGCTGGAGAGCACTGCCACGCAGGAGAACACTGGTGGGGTGGAGAGCGCTGATGAGCTGCCAAACATTGGTGCACTGGACAGCATGGAATCGCTAGGGAGCGCGGACGCTCTAGAGAGTGCTGACGCGCTGGGGAGCGCTGGTGTGCAAGAGAACACTACCAAGAAGGAGAGCACTAGCGCGCAGGAGAGTGCTGGTGAGCTGGAGAGAGCTGGCACGCAGGAGAGCCCTACAAAGATGGAGAGCACTGAAGCGCAGGAGAGTCATGCCGAGACAGAGAGCTCTGAAGCGCAAGAGAGTGCTGGCTCGCAGGAGACCCCTGGCGAGCTGGAGAGAGCCGACATCCTGGCAAGCTGGCAAACGATGATGCGCGGGAGTGCATGGAAACGCTGGAGAGCACTGATGCGCAGTTAAGTACTGGCGCGCTGGAGACCACTGGCAAGTTAGACAGCGCTAGGGAGTTGGCGCGCAGGAGAGCACAGGCAAGCTGGAGGGAGCTGGCGCGTAGGTGAGCGCTGGGGAGCTGGAGAGTGCTGGCATGCAAAAGAATGCTGAACCGTTGGAGAGAGAGCTGGCGTGCTGGAAAGCGCTGCCGAGCACTGGCGAGTGCTGGCGAACCTGAGAGCGCTGACGTTCTGATGAGTGCTTTCGTGCTGGCAAACGCTGACACGCAGAAGAGCGTGGCCGCGCTGAGGGGCGCTGGCATGCTGGAGAACGCTGACATGCTGGTGAGCTAGCAAATGCTGAGGCGATGGAGAGCGTGAACCCACTGAGGAGCGATGACGCACTGGAGTGCTGACACGCTGGAGGGTACTGGAGTGCTGACACGCTGGAGGGTACTGGAGCGCAGGAGAGTGCTAGCAGGCTGGAGAGCTGGAGAGAGCTGGCACGCAGGAAAGCTTTGGCCAGCTGGTGAGTGCTGGCGCGCAGGAGATTATTGGCGAGCTAGACGTGTGCTAGCGAGTGCTGCCGTGCTGGCAAACACTGATGCGCTAGAAATCATGGATGCTCTGGGGAGCGCTGACGAGCTGGAGAGCGCTGACATGCTGGTGAGTGCTGACGCGACAATCACTGATGCGCTGCAGAGTGTGGACGGGCTGCAGAGAGCTGAGGCACTGGAGAGCATTGGCACATAAGAGAGCACAGCCGAGCCAGAGAGTGCTGGCGCACAGGAGGGTGCTGGAAAACTGGAAAACTCTGGCGCGCAGGGGAGCACTGGTGAACTGCTGCTAAGGAATGCGCTGATGCGGAGAGCACTGCTGAGTGGGAGAGCAATGGCGCATAATAGAGTGCTGGCAAGCTGGAGAGCGCTGGCGTGCAAGAGAGTGCTGTCGCCAGGGCGGGCGCTGGCATAAGCTGATGCGCTGGAGAGCGCTGGTAAAATGAAGAGCGCTGGCGCACAGGAAAACGCTAGCGCGAAGGAGAGTGCTGGTGCGAAGGAGAGCACTGCCGAGCGGTAGAGAGCTGGGGGGCGCAAGAAAGTACTACGAGCTGGATAGCGGTGACGAGCAAGAGATTGCTGATGAGTTGGAAAACGCTGGCGCACAGGAGAGCGCAGGCGCGCAATAAAGTGTCGTCGTCCTGGCGAGCGCTGGCAGGCTGGCATATGCTGATGCGCTGGAGAGCACTGGAAAAATAAAGAGTGCTGGAGCGCAGGAGAGGGCTGGCACGCAGGTAAGCGTTCCCGAGACGGAGAGCGCCGGCGCACAAGAAGGTGCTGGTAATCACTAGTGTGCGGAAGTGCACTAGTGAGTTGGAGAGTGCTGGCAAACTGGAAAGCGTTGTCATGCTAGTGAGTGCTGCCATGCTGGCAAGCTAGCAAACACATATAAGCTGGAGAGCGTAGATGTGCTGGGAAGAGATGACGCGCAAGAGATCGCTGGCGCAGAGAGGAGCGCTGCCAAGCTGGAGAGCGCTGGCGAAATGGAGAGCGCTGGCATGCTAGTGAGTGCTGTCGAGCTCACAAACGCATATAAGATATTGAGTGTGGATGCGCTGGGAAGCAATGATGCGTTGGAGAGCGCTAATGCGCAGGAGATTACTGGCGAGCTGGAGAGAGCTGGCACGAAGGAGGGCTCTAACGCGCAGGAGATTACTGGTAAGGTGTAGAACCCTCTTAAACAGGAGAGCATAGCCGAGTTGGAGAGCTCTGGCGCGCAGGAGTGTCTTGGAAAGCTGTGGAGCGCTGGCATGCAGGAGAGCACTCCGAGCTGGAGTGCTGGCAAGCTGGATAGCGCTGGCATGCAGAAGAGCGCTAGCAACCTGGAGAGCGCTGGCGAGCTAGATAGCACTAACATGCTGGCGAGTGCTGTCGTGCTGAGGAGCACTTGCAAGCTGGCAAGTTGGCAACAGTTAATGCACTGGGGATCATGGACTCGCTGGAAAGCGCTGGCGTGCAGGAGAGCGCTAGCGAACAGGATAGCGCTGATGTGCTGGCAAGCGCTGGCGTGCTGGCAAGCGCTGGCGTGCTGGCAAACGCCGATGCAGTGGTGAGCGCTGGCACGTTGGAGAGTGCTAGATAGATGCCACTGGCACGTAGGAGAACACAGGCGAGCTGAGGAGCGCTGACATTCTGGATAACACTGTTGTGCTGGTGAGGGCTGGCGTGCTTGCAAAAGCTGATGCGCTGGAGAGCGTGGACGCGCTGACATGCTGGAGAGCGCTGGTGCGCAAGACAGCGCTCGGGAGCTAGAGAGCACTGGCAAGCTGGAGAGAGCTAGTGAGGTAGAGAATGCTGATGTGCTGGCGAGTTGGCAAGCGCTGAGGTGCTGGAGAGCGTGGATGCGTTGGGGAGCTTGGACGCACTGGAGAGCGTTGGCGCGCAGAAGAGTATTAGCACGCTGGAGAGCGCTGGCCTGCAGGAGAGCTCTGACCAGCTGGCAAGTGCTGGCAAGCTGACATATGCTGATGCGCTGGATAACGCTGACACACTGGTGAACTGGTGCAAAGGAGAGCACTGCCGAGTGATGTTACCCTGGCAAACACTGGCATATACTGATGCGCAAGAAAGCGCTGGCAAAATTAAGACCGCTGTCGCGCATGAGAGGCCTAGCACGCTGACGCGCGGAACGCTGGAGCAAACGTGAGCGCTGGGGTGTAAGAGAGTGCTAGCAAGCTGGATGGCGCTGACATGCAAGGGATCGCTGACAAGCTTGAAAGCGCTGGCGTGCAGGAGAACACTGGAGTATGAGAGCAATTGCGAGCTGGGGAGCGCTGACGTGCACTCTATTACGCGCCATCGTGCGGGTCAGTTGGCAAACGCTGACTCACTGGAGAGCATAGACGCTCTGTGGAGCGCTGGCGTGCAACTAAGCATTCCCGAGCTGGAGAGCACGGGCGCACAAGAAGGTGCTGGCGAGCAGGAGAGCGCTAGTAAGCTGGAGAGCACTGGCACGCAGGAGAACACTGGCGAACTGGAGAGCGCTGACTTGCTGGTGAATGCTGTCGTGCTGGCGAGCACTTTCGTGCTAGCGAGCACTTTTGTGCTGGCAAGCTGGCAAACGCATATAAGCTGGAGAGCATGGATGTGCTTGAGAGCGCTGACGTGCAGGAGATCACTGGCAAGCTGGAGAGACCTGGCGTGCAAGGGATCGCTGACGAGCTTGAAAACGCTGGCCAACTAGAGAGCGCTGACTTGCTAGTGAGTGCTGTCGTGCTGGCAAGCTGGTAAACGCATATAAGCTGGAGAGCATGGATGTGCTTGAGAGTGCTGACGTGCAGGAGAGCGCTGGCGTGCAGGAAAACACTGGTGAAATGGAGAGCGCTGACGTGCTGGTGAGTGCTGTCATGCTGCTAAGCTGACAAACGCATATGTGCTATTGAGCGTGGAAGCGTTGGAGAGCGATGACGTGTTGGAGAGTGCTAACACACAAGAGCTTTGCCAAGCTTTAGAGCGCTGGCACCAAGGAGAGTCCTGGAGAGCTGTAGAACGCTGCCGAGCTGGATAGCATTGGCACGCAGGAGAGTTCTAGCGAGCTGGAGAGCGCTAGCGCAACGGAGTCCTGAAGAGCTGGAGAGTGCTGGCGAGCTGGATATTACAGGCGCTTAGGAAAGCGCTGGCGCGCTGGAGAGTGCTGACGCGCTGGAGAGTGCTGGTGCGCTGGAGAGCGCTGGTGAGCAGGAGAGCACTGACATATTGGCAAGTGCTGTCGTGCCGATGAGCGCTTGCGTGCTGGCAAGCTGGCAAACGCTGATGCGCTTGAGATTGTGGACTCGCTGGAGAGCGCTGGCGCGCATGAGATAACTGGCACACTAGATAACGCTGACATGCTGGTGAGTGGTTGTGCTGAAGAGCGCTGGCGCGCTGGCGTACTGGTGAGCGCTGGCGTGCAGGAGAGCGCTGGCACACAGGAGAGCGTTGGAGAGCGTTGACGAGCTGATGAGTGCCATCATGCTAGCGAGCTGGCAAACGCTGATGCGCTGGAAAGCGTGGACGCGCTGGGGAGCTCTGACATGCTGGAGAGTGCTGACGCGCTGTTGAGCCCTATTGCGCTGGAGCAGCTGGAGAGTGCTGTCGTGCCGGCGAGCGCTGGCTGGCGCGCACCAGGAGCACAAACTGGCCAATGTTTAGAAGGTGCACACGCACACGGAGAGTGCTGCACAGAAACCTATGGCACTGGAGAACGACGCGTTGGCAGTTGCAGAAGCGTAGGCGGCTAGTGCGCACAAGGAAGGCACGTAACTGGATGAAGCGCAGGCGAGTGACGCAAGGTCACATGGCGAGCAGGAAGGCGCAGATCTGAAGGAGTCAGGAACGGACACGGCAAGTCAGGACGACATAAAGAAGCGTAAGATCGGAGCGTAGGAACAGGGATGTGCCATTTGGAAGGGCAAACATCTACCATAAGGGATCGAGCACGATCCACAAAAGCATCCAAGGCCGAAGTCAGAGGACTAGCAGCAGCGTCGTCAGAGGAAGGTCCAGGAACAGGTGAAGGTTGAGGGCCACAAGACGAGATACGAGAACGCTCCTCTGCAGAGCCGATGAGGTTGAGGGCCACAAGACGAGATACGAGAACGCTCCTCTGCAGAGCCAATGAGGTGCCTTTTCACCAAAGGTGAAGACACACATCTAAGACGAAGAGGAGGGCAAGCCTTACGGGGACAATGACGCCCTCTTGGGGCCGGTGGATCAGCAAGTTGACCATCAGTAGCACCAGTCCTCCAAAGAGGAGTCCCTATGAGTGAACTCCCCCAAGGGGAAAAAGCACTCACAGGAGAGTCGGACGAAGGACTTTGCTTCCCTCTCGAAGGATGTTCAAAGGGGAGGAAGCACAGTCTAAAGCAACAGCGGAAGAGTAGGAAGGGGCAGAAGCGTCGGCAGGATGGGCAGCGGACATCGTCCCTGATACAACGTCGACGCAAGCAAGAGGATCTAAATCCTACGTCATCGAGGGCTGTACACTATCACCACAGCGAAGAAGTTGCAGCAAGTTATCCTTGGAGGGTGGACCCGGTAACCCCAAGGATGACCACACCTATAAAAGGTGAGTAAGAGTCATGGACATCCCCCGGAGATAGGCGGGGCTGCTTTGCTAGGGGAGGTGACACCATCCTCGAGGACCAAGGTTAACCAGGCGTTAAAGGGCCTGCACTACCACTCGATGGTCTCTCACAAGAATCCGAACCTGCAAGAGCTTTGGAGGAAGGTCGGGAACCAGGAGAAGAAGCCTTAGGTTTTTCTGTGTCGAAGAAGCCTTCGAAGGAGAAGAATCCCGCCTTCAAGTCCAGGCAGGTACACATGGTCAGCAGAAGTCAACACACACAAACTGAAAAGAAAGAGCCAAAGCACAAAAAGCATTAATGGCAGTCCAAATATTGGTGAGAATGAAGAGCGGCAACACCCGTTCATCATCCGAGCCAAAAGCAAAGTGAGCTAAATCACAGGTGTGTGGGTGGGAGCTGTAGCAAGCTAACCCCCTTACCCCCAATAACTAGGGGAATGGGTAGTTAATCCTCGCTAAAATTTAATGGCTCGTCCTTTCAGCTTCGTCGAAAGTAATACCCCTAATAAATAGCGTAGGTTTGTATTCCAGTTACGGAAAAAATGTTATTCTAATTGTTCATTACTTCTCTTGTAGTATATTTACAGTACTGTAATTGCTTTCCTCACTGGGCTGTTCTCATAATTTATATAAAAAGTGCTATTCTATGGTTGCTACTGTTTTTAAAATACTTTAATTGTTCTTTTCTTTCCTTGTAGATTATTTTCTTATTTCCTTTCCTCAATGCGCTATTTTTCCATGTCGAGGTCCTTGAGCTTAAAGCATCCTGCTTTTTTCCAACAAGGGCTATAGCTTAGCTTGTTATAATAATAATAATATTAATAATAATAATGGGGTCCTATGTAGACTTGCAAACAGGTCATTAATTCATCCTATTCCTGACCTATTATAACATAACATTTGCTAAGAAGGATGGGCATTGGCCAGGACGTATTCTGTACTGAACGGGTATACAGTACTGTATAGGAAATGGCAGAGTAGGTATATATCAGCTGTATGTTAGGTTAGGTGGACATAGCCTACATTAGGCTAAGACAGGAGCCTTTGTAGTATGTTGGGACAGACTGCAAGTAATATTTCGGGGTGTATGTATGATAGCGGCCAACTAAGAATATGGCACTGTTAGGGGGTGGTCTCAAAGGAGGGCTAACATAAGGTAAGTAGGTAAGGACACGGCTTGTAGGTTAGGTTAGGGGGGAGGAAGTTCACGTTAGTTAGTGTTCATTTTTAATGCATGCTGGGGGGGGGGGGGGAACTGGCCGCTTATATGAAAAGGCTCTAATATTTTAAAAAGGGAAACAAAAATACGAACATCACCTAACCTAACAAAGGAGCTGTATCCTTCCCTACCAGGGGGAGGGGGGGTAGACCCCATTACACTGCCGTAACTTTACCCTACCCTAAGACAAAGTCTCAACTCTGTGCTTGCTTCCCAACTGGATTCACTCCTGGCAAGGTAATACTGAATTATATTCAGCGAATTCAGGTACATTCTGGACTACCTCATGTGACTACATTGGCAACGCTTTATTTCCTCGTTGCTCTCTCCACAACGCTGAAATTCCTCGTTGTTCTTTCCACAACACTGTGATTGCGGGCACACTACTAGAAGAAGCTTCGAAGGTGCTGCAATTTGCTGCATTTTAATACTGAATTATAATTAGTTTATTGTAAAACTAGCTTTATATTATCTTATTTCAGTCAGAAAATTTTCCCATAATGAGTTTATTTGATAATAAGATATATTACGCTCTTTCTAACTACATTCACCCCTATATTAAAAAAAAATACATTTAAATATAAACAAAAAAAGCACAGATTCATTGTTGATATAAACTTACTGTAGTTGGGAATAAAAGCAAAATTGCTTTAATATAAGACATCATCATAAGGTAACTAAACCATAGTGGACATTTCGATGAATGACATTGCTTAGGTATGGGAAAAAATGTCGTACAGATTCACATTTGGCAAACGAATATCTACGTAAAACTACATTTAAACTGTATCTATTTAGGTTTAAAATGTAAACTATACATAGCTGTATTCATTTCATCGTATCTTTAGAATCTAATATATTGTTAATAAAGATTTTAAAAGTTAATACTTTGGTCGTGCGTCTGACAGTGAAATTCTAATGTTTTGATTCGACATTTATTTCAAAGAAATCGTTTCTTGGCAGACTTCGATGAAGAGAGAGAGAGAGAGAGAGAGAGAGAGAGAGAGAGAGAGAGAGAGAGAGAGAGATTTAATAAAATTGTTACGCCTAAAAAGGTCAAACAAAATTACATATTGGCAATTACATGCAATATATCAAAAGAGAGAGAGAGAGAGAGAGAGAGAGAGAGAGAGAGAGAGAGAGAGAGAGAGAGAGAGAGAGAGAGAGAGAGAGAGAGATGGGCTTATTGTTAAATATACACCCATATTTAAAAAAGTTACGAAACATCATAAAAATAATCTAATAACCTAGTAATTAATATAGGTAATACTTTTAATGATAAGAAATACTTACTTACATACTTTGTTGGCTGCTTTTCCGGTCCCATACAGCAGGGGAACCCCACTCTCTACAGGACCTCCACTGTCGTTTTACCTTGTTCGTTCGCAGTATTTATCTTTTCAAGTCACATATTGTTCATTTACTGTTAAATCGTCACTGTCAAAAGACTCATGAAATAAGAAAGTCTTCAGTTTCCTCTTGAAAGCCTGAATGTCTTCAATCATTCGAATGTTTCTTGGGAGCTTATTATATAGTCTATGGACCGCATATCTAAAGGCTCGGGAGCCTAAAGTAGAAATATATTTAAGTTCCAACAGTTTGAAGCCCTTTTGTAACTATTCTCGTGTCGAAAGGATTTGTTGGCTGCACAATGTGTAGCAATTCTCTTAAGTATTTTGGACGACCGGTTCTGATAACTTTATGGGTTATTATACATATTTTAAATTCAGTGTGAATCAATTAGTATAGGGCTGATCCTTTCTCTAGGCGGGACACCTTTTATCAGTCTTGCTCCTCTGTTTATTATGTTTTGTAATTTCTTAAGTTGGACTTTTGGTAAATTGTAGTAGATAGAGTTGCAGTAGTTAATCCTGGTAATAATACAGTTTATCACAAGTTTTTTAACAGAATTTTCGTCCAGGTACTTTTTTATAAACGCAATATTTCTTAGATGATAACCAGCACTTTTTATTACATTAATTATTTGGCCATTTAGAGACAGGTTACTGTCAAGAGATACACCAAGATCTCGAACTTTCCTAGATATCATTTGAATATCACCTAAGTTTCTCACGCTGTTTCTCTTGTCCACCATCATGAATTCAGTTTTGTTCTCATTTAATTTTAGTTGTTTAAATGTCATCCATTCTCTAACACTATCAAGGATTCGGTTTAGAGTTTCAGTAGTGTCATGTAAATAATTTATGGAGAAGTAAAATTGTGTGTCATCTGCAAATAGTTTAAACTTCACGCCCTGCCTTTGTAGTATTTTCGATAGACCAATAGTATAGATGCAGAATAAGATTGGGCCAAGTACACTCCCCTAGAGTACCCCTCTGTTTAAGGGTTCATAGGATGAATAAGAGTTTCCAATTTGTACACAGTAATTTCTACCAACTAAGTAGTCTTTTAGGTATTCGAAAGCTTAACTGAAACAAATTTTAATGGTTGAATGGTAGTCCATATAGGTGTGTGTGTACACACGCACATATATACATACATATATATATATATATATATATATATATATATATATATATATATATATATATATATATATACAGTATATATATATATATATATATATATATATATATATATATATATATATATATATATATATATATATATATATATATATATATATATATATATATATGAGGTATGCAGATGACATAGTGCTTTTAGCAGAAACTAAGGAGGAACTTCAGAGAGTGTTGAGAATGGTGATAAATAGAGAGAAAACCAAAAGTATGAAAATTGGATGCCAGAGAGAGACCTTAGAAATACAGCTATCAGAGGGAGAAGTGGAACAAGTCAATGAGTTTAAATATTTGGGAGTGTTTTTCACAGCAGATGGAAAGATGGAAAGAGCAATTCAAGACCGAATCTCAAGTGGCCAGAAAGCATTTGGAAGGCTAAGAAGAATCTGGAAAGATAGAAATATATCCATTAAGTTGAAAATTAGGCTATTAAGAGCAATAGTAATCCCCACAGTGATATACGGTGCTGAATGCTGGATACTGAAGAAGAGAGAAGAGAAAAAGTTATTAGCCTTTGAAATGAAATGTCTGAGAAGAATCTGTGGTGTAAGATGGGAGGACAGAATTACGAACGAGAGAGTGAGAGAAATGGCTGGTGTTGAGGACACAATTCTGATTAGAGTGGAAGATATTCAGAGGAGATGGTTTGGGCATGTACAGAGGATGGAACAGGACAGATGGCCAAAGATAGTGCTTCATGGTCAAGTGGCCGGAAATAGACCGAGAGGACGACCAAGAGATACATGGGTGAAAACCTTCAAGAAAGCAAATAGAGGCGAGACATTTCAGCAGCTGGCACAGATGGCATTGGATAGGAGTCTCCGGAGAGAATGGCGATATCAGATGCAGGACCCAACCCGGAGAATTCCGGACGGGATTTAATGAGTGAGTGATATATATATGTATATATATATATATATATATATATATATATATATATATATATATATATATATATATATATATATATATATATATATATATATATATATATATATATCCAGTAGCTGCCATCGTAAAGGAACAGTACATATTATAAGATGTTAAATGCTCCCGAATGAACATTATAAAATGACTGTGGAGTCCTGTAGAGAGTACAAATTTCAAACTGAAATTATTTATTTGCAGGAAAAATTACATAAAATGGGACGCATTAACAGGCTAATAAACCCGGTAACGAATATAGTTAAAATATACATACATAATATACAAATAGTATCATACAAAGAAACCAAGCAATGCCTACATTATTTATTCCAGTAAAAGTTAAGAAACTTTTTTTTTTTTTTTTTTTTTTTTTACAATTTTGGTTCCACATCATTACTTAGAAAATAACATATGTGATTATTAAAACTATCACTTCTTAATTCTAATAAATGACTACATTCCAGTGTATAATGTTGTATTGTATGTTTACGTGATTCGGCACAGAACCTACAGGAAGCACTTTCACCACCAACATTCTGCCAACAATATCCGTATTCCAACCGTATTCTCACTACTAATGCATCTGGTTTAGATAAAGCCTTATTACATGTGACATTTGTATTTTCTGATACAATCAAATAATGCATCATACTTTCACTTGCATTGTTTATGATTCTTTAAATCTCCTCCTTCTCCCATACACCTCTCTTAAGCCTCATTCCTTTCTTAACTCTGTTTAGACTCACAGTAGGCTACTCTTTATTGGTGGCGTCCTTAGCAAGTATAACATAAATCTCATTTAACTTAATACCAACATGAGAAGGTTCTCAGAAAATAGGACAGAATTTAGATGTCCTTTTATAGCACAAACCAGTTCTTTAAAACCATTCTGCTGTGCCTTTAGAGTAAGTAAATAAAGTAATACCGCTCATGTAATCAATATTTGTACCCCTTCCCCCTTGCCTTGCGCGACTCTGTTAGAATTAACTTTGTAAAAGTTCAATTGTTACTTGAGACTCGAGTAAGAATAATGAAGAACTTATATTAATAGATTTAAATTTGGGTGGTTCTTAGTTCAAGGGATCTGTGTTTACTTTACTGATTAATAATTGAAGAAGAACACCACCAGTAAAAATCACCTGTTCGCATTGTGTATTATTGAAACTATTTAGTAAGTTTCCGTTTTGACTATATCGTGCCTGTCCTTGATGAATTAACTTGCCTTATAGTGGAAATAAACTTTCTCTTAGAAGTCCTTTAGTTTCCTTTTGTGTGTGTGTGTGTGTGTGTGTGTGTGTGTGTGTGTGTGTGTGTTATGGTTTTAACTAGCGGCTGCTTGTTTTGCTCTTCATTGTATATTGCTGGTGTTTGTCTATGCAGTTTTTGATGTTCCTATCCATTTTGTTCATATTATTATGTTTAGTTTTGGGCATTATTGTTGGAAATAATAGTCTGGCTTTTTATTTGTATATCGCCACTTTTCTCTTCTCGATCGGTGTATTATTTCTTTTGGTTATAGTCCAGTTGTTATAGATTTTATTTACTGAAGCCAGGGTCATGCATAAATACAAACACCACAGTAAGAATTTAATGTAAATTCTAAATTAATATCCCTCCCTGGATTGCTATTTTGAGCAATACCAATGTTAAATGTGGTTCCTATCAGGAATCCTGTATTATTACCTTTTTACCACTTTCTTTGAATTAAGAACGATCATATTATGATCGTTCTATTGTTTCGATGGTCAAGAGTTGAAGTCTGGAACCCGTCGCTGGATCAAGAGAGAGTCGGCTCCAACTTATACCAGTGAACTAATGAGAATTGATTTAAAAAGTACTTTAATTTTCGAACCGAACTGAAGAGGTTCCTCAAAGAAATATATACAGGTAAGAAAGTGGTATGATGATCTATAATTAATTGAAATGCATTGCGTTAGGAATATAATCGCAATAGTATCGAATATTTTGGAAAATCCACTCTGTTATCGAAGATGAATAGTTTTCTTTTACCTCGTCTCCCATTATCTTAATTGTTGTTTTGTTATATATTAACTGACATCCCTTTCCACAGCATAGCAGCATATTAAAAATGCAGCACATTCTACTCTTCTTCTAGTAGTGTGCCCACAATCACAGTGTTGTGGAGAGAGCAACGAAGAATTTCAGTGTTGTGGAGAGAACAACGAGGAAATGTAGCGGTGGGTCCCAATGTAGTCAGACAAGGATGTCCAGAATGTACCTGAATTTGCTAAATACAATTCAGTATTACCTTGCCAGGAGTGAATCCAGTTGGGAAGCAAGCACAGAGGTGAGACTTTGTCTTAGGGTAGGGTAAAGTTACGGCAGTGTAATGGGGTCTACCCCCCCTCCCCCTGGTAGGGAAGGATACAGCGCCTTTGTTAGGTTAGGTGATGTTCTTATTTTTGTTTCCTTTGTAAAATATCTTTTTAAAATATTGGAGCCTTTTCATATTAGCGGTCAGTTTGAACACCAACTAACAAGCTTCCCCCCCCTAACCTAGCCTACAAGCCGTGTCCTTACCTACTTACCTTGTGTTAGCCCTCCTTTGAGACCACCCCCTAACAGTGCCATATTCTTAGTTGGCCGCTATCATACATACACCCCGAAATATTACTCCTGGTTTGATCCAACATACTACAAAGGCTCCTGTCTTTGCCTCTTGTAGGCTATGTTCACCTAACCTAACATACAGCTGATATATACCTACTTTGCTCTTTCCTATACAGTACTGTATAGTATAGCCGTTCAGTACAGAATACATCCTGGCCAATGCCCGTCTTTCGTAGCAAATGTTGTAATAGGTCAGAAATAGGATGAATTAACGACCTGTCCGCAAGTCTACATAGGACCCCATTATTATTATTATTTTTATTATTATTATTATTATTATTATTATTATTATTATTACAAGCTAAGCTATAGCCCTTGTTGGAAAAGCAGGATGCTATAAGCTCAGGGGCTCCAACAGGGAAAAGTAGCTCAGTGAGGAAAGGAAATTAGGAAATAATCTACAAGGGAAAAAATGAACAATGAAGATATATCAAGAACAGTAGCAACCTTAGAATAGCACTTTTATATATAAATTATGAGAATAGCCCAGTGAGGAAAGGAGATACTCTAGATAGACTACAAGAGAAGTAATGAATAATTAGAATAACATTTGTTCCGTAACTGGAATACAAACCTACGCTATTTATTAGGGGGTATTACTTCTGGCGAAGCTGAAAGGATGAGCCTTTAAATTTTAGTGAGGGTTAACTACCCATTCCACTAGTTAGTGAGGTAAGGGGGGTTAGCTTGCTACAGCTCCCACCCACACACCTGTGATTTAGCTCACTTTGCTTTTTGCTCAGATGATGAACGGTCGTTGCCGCTCTTTATCCTCACCAATATTTGAACTGCCATTAAAGCTTTTTGTGTTTTGGCTTTTTCTTTTCAGTTTGTGTGTGGTGACTTCTGCCGACCTTGTGTACTTGCCCTGGACTTGAAGGCTGGATTCTTCTCCTTCCAAGGCTTCTTCTCCCGCTTTCCGACCTTCCTCCGAAGCTCCTGCTCGTTCGAGAGACCATCGAGTGGTAGCGCAGGTTCTTTAACACCTGGTTAACCTTGGTCCTTGAGAGGCGGCGACTCTTCCCCTATCAAAGCGGCCCCGCCTATACAGGGGCGGGTTCCATGACGCTTACTCCCCTTTTACAAGTGTGGTCATCCTTGGAGTTACAGGATCCACCCTCCAAGGATAACTTGCTGCAACTTCTTCGCTATGGTGATAGTGTACAGCCCTTGACAACGTAAGAGGTAGATCCTCTTGCTTGCGTCGACGTTGTTGTGTCAGGGAGGTCATCCACTGCCCATCCTACTGATGCTTCTACCCCTTCGGATTCTTCCGCTGTTGCCATAGACTGCGCTTCCCCCCCTGCCAAACATCCTTCGAGGGGGAAGCAAAGTCCTTCGTCCGTCTCTCCTGTGAGTGCTTCGTCCTCTCACGGGAGTTCACTCATAGAGACTCCTCTTTGGAGGACTGCTGCTGCTGATGGTCAGCTTGCTGATCCACTGGCCCCCAGAGGGCGTCATCATTCCCGTAGGGCTCGCTCTCCTCTTCGCCTTAGATGTGAGCCTTCACCGTCGGTGAAAAGATGACCTCTTTGGCTCTTCAGCTTCATCTACGGAGCTGTCCTCCGTAGAGGAGCCTTCTCGTCCGTCGTCTTGTGGCCCTCGACCTTCACCTGTTCCTGAACCTTCTTCTGACGCTGCTGCTGCTAGTCCTCGTACTTTGGCCTCGGACTCAGCTGTGGATTGAGCGCGATTCCCTAAGGTGGATGTTCACCTTACCAAAGGACAAATCCCTATTCCAGTTCCTATGCTCCGATCTTCTGCTTCTTGTCGTCGTCCTAACTTACCGTCTTCATTCCTTACTCCTCCAGATCTGCGCCTTCCTGCTCGCTATGTGACCTCACGTCACTCGCCTGCACGTCATCCAGTTACGCGCCTACCTAGTGCCCGCTCGTCACCAACGCTTCTGCAATAGCCAATGCGTCGTTCGCCAGCGCCCCAGGTTCCTGCACAGCACTCTCCGTGTGCGCACGCACCTAAACATCTGCTAGATTGTGCTCCAGCTGAGTGCCAGCGCTCATCATCACTTGACAGCGCACCAGTGCTGACTAACATGTCAATGCTCTCCAGCATGTCAGCACTCTTCAGCTCGCCAGCCCTCGTCTTTGCGCCAGCCCTCTCCAGTTCACCATCACTCTCCTCCTCGGCAGCACTCTTCAGCTCGCCAGCACTCTCTTGCACACAAGCTCTCTCCTGTACGGCAACGCTCTCCATCACTCTCCTGCTTCTCAGCGCTCCCCAGCCCGGCAGCGCTCTCCTGGCCGCCAGCGCTCTTCAGCTCGCCAGCGCTCTACAGCTTGCCAGCGCTTTCCAGCTCGCCAGCACTCCCATGCATGCAAGCGCTCTCCAGGACCCTCCTGCGCGCCAGTGCTATCTGTCCCAACAGCGCGCTCTGTCCCGTCAGTGCTCTCCTGCCCGCCAGCGCTCTCATGCGCGCCTGTGCTTTCATGCGTGACCATCGCTCTACAGCTCGCCAGTGGTCTCATACACAGTAGTGCTCTTCTCCGTGTCAGTGCTCTCCTGCGCGCCAGCGCTCTCCTTCTCTCCAGCTCACCAGCGCTCTCTTGCACGCTGGCGCTTTCCAGCGAGCCAGCGCGTCAGCGCCCCACAGCGTGTCAGCGCTCCACAGCGTGTCCACTCTCCAGAGCATCAGCGTTTGCCAGCTCGCCAGCATGTCGGTACGCTCAGCTCTTCAGTGCTTTCCAGCTCATCAGCGCTCCCCCAGCTCGCAAGCACTCTCCTGCTCACCAGTTCTCTCTGGCTCGGCAGTGCTTTCCTGTACGCCAGTAGTCTTTTGCACGCCATCGCTCTTCTTTGCTCCAGCACTCACCAGCTCGCCAGCGCTCTCCTGCATGCTAGCGCTTTCCAGCGAGCCAGCGCTCTACAGCGCGTCCACCTTCCAGAGCATCAGCGTTTGCCAACTCCCCAGCACATCAGTGCTCTCCTGCGCTTCAGAGCTCTCCAGCTCACCAGCGCTTTCCAGCTTGCCAGAGCTCCCCCAGCTCACAAGCGCACTCCTGCGCGCCAGCCCTCCCCAGCTCGGCAGCGCTTTCCTGCGCTCCAGCGTTCTCCTGCGGGCCAGCGCATGCCAGCGGGCTGGCACTCTTTTGCGTGCCAGTGCTCTCCAGCTCGTCAGCACTCTCCTGCCCACCAGGTCTCTCAACCTCGCCAGCGCTCTCCAACATGCCAGTGGTCACCAGCGCGCCAGTACTTTCCTGCACGTCAGCGCTCTCCAGTGCCTCAGTGCTCTCCAGCCTGTCTATGCTTTCCAGTGGATCAGCATTTGCCAGCTCGCCAGGACATCAGCACTCTCCAGCTTGCCAGCGCTATCCAGCTGGCTAGCACTTCTGTGCGCCAGCACTCTCCAGCTCGGCAGTGCTCTGCTTCGCGCCAGCATTCTCCTGCGTGCCAGCACTCTTCTGCGCGCTAGCCCTCTCTTGCTTGCCAGCGCTCTTTTTTTTTTTTTTTTTTATGCCAGTGCTCTCCAGCGCATCAGCATATGCCAGTGCTCGAAAGGGCGCCAGCACTCTCTTGCATGCCTGCACACTCAGCAGCTTACCAGCACTCTATTGCATGCTATCGCTCTCCCACTTAGCATTACTCTTCTGCCCACCAGTTCGCCAGCGCTCTCTTGTGCGCCAGCGTCCAGGTAACCAGCACTCTCCTGCGCCTCAGAGCTCTCCAGGGCCTCAGCGCATCCACACACTGCAGCACATCGGGGTTTGTCACCTCGCCAGCGCGGTAGCACGTCAGCATGTCAGCGCTCTCCAGCCCGTCAGCGCTCTCCAGTGCATCAGCGCCCTCCAGCACTTCAGTGCTCCCCAGCACGTCCATGATTTCCAGCACACCAGCGTTTGCCCGCATGACCGCACTTATCAGCACATCAGCGCTTTCCAGCCTGCCAGCACTCGCCAGGTGGCCAGAGCTCTCCTGCGGGCCAGCGCTCTCCAGTGTGCTAATACTCTCCTGCGTGCCAGCACTCCCCAGCTTTCCAGTATGCCAGTGTTCTCCAGCACGTCAGCACTCTCCAGTGCGTCATCGCTCCCCAGCACGTCCACGCTCTCCAGAGCCTTAGCGTTTGCCAGTCGCCGGCACGTCAGCGTTCTCTAGGTCACTAGTGCTCTCCAGCTTGCCAGTGCTCTCTAGCTCCCCAACACTGTCTCTTGCACCAGCACAAGTTGCGTCAGCACTCTCCAGCGCGTCGGTGCTTTCCAGTGTGTCCATGCTTTTCAGCGCATCAGTATTTGTCAGCTCGCCAGGACGTCAGCGCTCTCCAGCTTGCCAGTGGTCTCCTGCGAGCCAGCGCTCAACAGCTCGCCAGTGTTCTCCTGCGCGCCAGCGCTCTCCAGTACGCAAGAGCTTGCCAGCGCCCTCCATCGCGCTAACGCTCTTTATTGGATCAGCGCTCTCCAATTCGCCAGCGACCTCCTTCGCGCCAGTGTTCTCCAGTTGTTCATGCTCTCCAGCGCATCAGCATATGCCAGCTTGCCAGCGCAACACCACTCTACTGCACCCCCGCGCTCTCCTGCTCAGCAGAGCTCTTCACCGCGCTAGCTCTACTGCGCGCCAGCGCTCTTCAGTGCGGTAGTTCTCTCCTGCGCGCCAGCGCTCTCCACCGCATCAGCATATGCCAGCGCTTGCCAGAGTGACAGCACTCTATTGCGCGCCATCCCTCTCCCACTCGGCAGTGCTGCGTTCGATTGCGCGCCAATGCTTTCCAGCTCTCCTCAGTGCTCTCTTGTGCGCCAGCATCTCCAGGTAGCCAGCAAGCTCCTGCGCGCTAGCGCTGTTCAGCTCGTCAGCGCCTCAGCACTCCCCAGCGCTTCTACACTCCGCAGCGTATCAGGGTTTGTCACCTCGTCAGCGCGGTACCACTCACCAGCACGTCGGCACTCTCCAGCCTGTCAACGCTCCACAGCGTGTCAGCGCTCCACAGCGTGTCAGCTCTCCACAGCGTGTCAGCGCTCCCCAGCGTGTCCATGATTTCCAGTGTATCAGCGTTTGCCAGCACGTACGCACACACAAGCACATCAGCGCTTTCCACCTCGCCTGCGTTCTCCTGCGAATCAGCGCTGTCACTTGCCAGCACTCTCCTGTGTGCCAGTGTTCTCGATCTCGCCAGCGCGCCAGTGCAATCCAGCTCGCCAGTACCCTCTTGCAACGCTAGCGCTCTTCTACACACCTGCATTCTCCAGCGCGCCAGCTCTCTCTGTCTCGCCAGCACTCTCCTGCGCCTCAGGACCCACCAGATCAGCAGTGCTTTCTAACGCAATAGCGCTCTTCAGCGTGTCAGTGGTCTCCAGCGCATCCACTCCCTCCAGCACGTCAGTGTTAGCCAGCTCGCCAGCAACACAGCACTCGCCAGCATGCCAGACCTCTCCAGCTCACCTGTGTTCTGCGCGGCAGAACTCTCCTACATGCCAGTGCCATCTACCTGCATGCCAGCACTCTCCTGCACGCCAGCGCTCTCCAGTACACAAGAGCTTGCCGGCGTCCTTCTGCGCGCTAGCGCTCTTTATTGCGCCAGCACTTTCCAGCTCGCCAGCGACCTCCTTCGTGCCATTGTTCTGCGTGCCAGCGCGTCCATGCTCTCCAGTGCATTAGCATATGCCAGCTTGCCAGCGCTCGCCAAGATGACAGGACTCTACTGCGCCCCAGCGCTCTCCCGCTCGGCAAAGCTTTTCACCGCGCTACCCCTCTTCTGCGCGCCAGAGCTTACCAGGGCTCTTCAGTGCGCTAGCCCTCTCCTACACACCAGCGCTCTCCACCGCTTCAGCATATTCCAGCGCTAGCCAGGGTGCCAGTACTCGCTTGCGCGCCAGCGCTCTTCAGCTTGCCAGCACTCAATTGCACGCCATTCTTCTCCCACTCTGCTGTCGTGCCTGCCAGTGCTCCCTTGCGCGCCAGCGCTGTAGTGGTTTGCGGACTGTGGCCAGAGGTAGAACCCGAACTGCCTAGTGTCCGAATGCCGACCACAACCCGACGTTCACTACACAAAAAATATACACCAGTGGAATACCCAAAAATCTAGGTAACAGGTCAGAAGAACTGAGCACTGGGCACCACCCCTTGATTTATACTGGGCAAGGGGACCCAGCTAGAACCTGACTTACCCGTTTGCTTTTTCTGCCTTTAGCTTGCTGATCATAAGTAAAAGTATAAGAACATTAGGTGAAAGGGGATATTATATTATTCCGTAACCGAAATACAAACCACACTATTTACATAGGGTATTACTTTCGGCGTAGCTGAAATTGACGAGTTATTAGATTTTTAACGAGGGTTTACTACCCCCGCGCTGGTTAGCAGGGGTAGGGGAGGGGTAGCCTGCTACCCCTCCCCCCTCACACACCGGTGAAATGTCTCATTTCTCTTTTGGCTCGGACGATGTACAGACGTGTCTGTCTTTCGTCCTCGCTTGGCAGCCATTTAATGTTTTGTCTTTACTTAATTACTTACTTTTCTTATACTCTATATATATGTAAACATTTTCATGTTTATGTATATATTTGAGTATAGAAATCAGTAATGTTTCCTTTTCAGTGTTCGTGCTTGTGTGTGTAGTGTACGATATCTCCGATGTAGCCCGCCGGCAGTCAGGCCACCACGGTGTATTTTCATGGGTCGCGATCGAGTTTGACTACGGTCTCTCTCTCTCTCTTGAGGTCGTTCACCCTTTACTACGTACTACCTTTACTACGTACTCGGTAGCTTCCTTCCCGTGTCGGGTGGAGTTGCTACGCCGTACATTTTACCTCGATTATTTTTATGAATTTAATTGTATTTGTTAACTTTTCAGCTTTTGTAGAACGCTTCCCTTTGGGGTTTTTTCGTTCTTACTTTAGTGAACATTCTTAATTGAATCACATAATTATATTTGTTATAATTCTGTTTTAGTTACAGCTCTCCGCCCTTCCCCCTTCCCCGTGAGTGTAAGTGGGGTTGAGGGCACATGCCTGTTGTGTAATTCCTGTGTTCTTTTCCCTCGGGATTCCTCTTCGGAGTCTTCCGGGGGGAATGAATGTTAACTAATTACTTTTTATTTTCACAGTTAACGATCTAGTTTTTTGTTTGCATATGTGACAATGAAGTGAGCTGTCTTGTTGGGGCCTGGGGAGTCCACTGTTGCTGCCTCCTCAATAGGACTTCGTCAGGGGCTTGTCTCCTTCTCCTGGAAGCTCTCCCGTGACAACTGACAGCTCTTCAGTTCATCTTAGAACTCTCAGGAGGTTCGCCTCCTTGGGTGGGTAACTTGCCTTCCGAGGGAAGGTTCCCTGCCTAGGTTTAAGTTTTTTTCCCTTTGGGGGGGACTTCTCTTACCTTAATTTTGTTCCTGGTCCTCCGGCGGTTATGCTCTTGGTGCTGAGCGACCGTTTTTGTAACCTTGCTCAAGGGGCTAAGCGGTTGCAAGCTTCGACCATGGGATTCGTGCGACTATGCTCTTGGTGCTGAGCGGTCGCACCTGCAGCTACGCTCAAGGGGCTGAGCAGCTGCAGAAGCCCCTCTTCGGAGGATTGCTCCTTTTAGCTCACCTGCTGACCCTTTCAGCCCTATGGACCCCTTCTTCAGTCTCTTCTACGAAGTGTTCCTCTCTCGTTCGCGAGGGAGGACACTCATAGAGACTCCTCTTCGGAGGACTCCTTCTGCTGTTGCTGTTGTTGCTGAAGGCTCAGTCCCCTTCGGGGGGCAGCTGAGCCCTACGGTCTCTCCTGCGAGTGCTTCTCCCCCGGGGGGGAGTTCACCTCAGAGACTCCTCTTCGGAGGATTCCTTCTGCTGTTGTTGCTGAAGGCTCAGTCTCATTCGGGGGGCAGCTGAGCCCTATGGTCTCTCCTGCGAGTGCTTCTTCCCGGGGGGGGAGTTTACCACAGAGACTCCTCTTCGGAGGACTCCTCCTGCTGTTGTTGCTGTTGTTGCTGAGGGCTCAGTTCCCTTCGGGGACAGCTGATGCCAACGGTCTCTCCTGCGAGTGCTTCTTCCCCGGGGGGAGTTCACTATCAGAGACTCCTCTTTGGAGGTCGGAAGGCGTTACGCCTGTCCGAGGTCGTCTTCATCTTCATTTGACGTTCTCCGCAGAGGACCCTCCTCGACAAGTACCGACCGTTGCAGCTGCTTCTCTGTCCCTCGGAAGATCGTTCGCGATCTCAGACTCCTGCCAGACCTTCTAGTCTTCATCTCCGTTCCTGGACGCAGATGCGCAGTGGGCGCCAACGCACCTTGTTTCCAACGGGCAGCGGTCCCTTCGGGGCTAAGGGGCTTATTCCACGGTGTGGGTAAGTCCCTTAAGTGCCAGGTTTTACCTGCGCCAACGATCTCCTGCGCGCTGTAGCGCTAGCGCTCGCCTGCCGTGGACCACGATCTCCTGGAATTGAGTCTCGCCGTAGATCTTCTGGTTGCCAGTGCTCTTCTGCGCGCCAGCGCTCAACTGTGCTTCTGAGACCTTCTGTGCGCCAGCGTTCTTCAGCTCGCCAACGCACATCTGCGCGCCCTTTCCTGCTACGCGCCATGGGCTCCCACGATCACCTGCTTGCTAGCGCGCATCGGCGCTCCCCTTCCTGATGTGCGCAAATGCGCGCCAAAGTTCGCCCTCGCGCCCACGATCTCTGGATCTGGGTACACACCTGCGCTCCCTTTTCTGCAACACACCATGGGCGCCAACGGTTTCCTGAACGCCCACGATTCCCATGCTCGCCAGCGCACATCTGCACGCCTCCTGATGTGCGCAAATGCGCGCCAATGTTGCTCTTGCGCCCACAATTTCCGGATCTTGGCTAGGCAAGGAGATTTTTCCTTCACTGTTCGCCAGCGGTCATATATGCGCTCTCTCCTGATGTGCGCGATGAGCGCCGACGTTCGCCCTCACGCCCACGATCTACCAGATCTGGGCTCAGGCAAGATTTCCTTCACCTTCTCGCCGACGATCTTCTCTAGTCTCTGTGCGCCTGCACGCCCACGAGAGTCTCCTGTGCCCGCCCTTGCGCGCAACCTCACCATTGGTTCTACACCCTTGCTGATTCTTCTAGCCGTTCCCGCGCGAATGTGCGCCCACTTTCGCCTGCGCGCGAACTAACGCCCACGCTCATGTACGCCCGCGTTCGCATGCGCGCGAACCAACGATGCACAAGCCCACGTCGCCACCCGCGCGCCTACGCGCGAACCATCGATTGTATCATCGCGCGAGCGCCAGGGCGCTCTCGATCGCGATTCCCGTCGGGTTACGCGACACGGGCAACATGGTGAGTTTTCTGGAGCGCGTATTTCCAGATCATCATCGTCACGATCTTCACCCCGCGAACGCAAAGGATGGCGCGTGCAAGAGCAGGAAGAATCTTCAGAAGTGTTCTCCTTTTTAGGTAGGCCCCATCAATGGGGGTGACTGGTCTAGCCTTTCCTCTTCACCGTTCCATGGAAGGGGCTTACCAGGCATTTACTCTCCGATTGCAACCCGAGGATTTGTCCAAGGAATCTCCAGGAAGATCATGGGAACTTTCCTTCTCTCGTGCACAAGCACTATTGTTTTCTGTCGCCAAGTTTCGAACTTGCGGACAAACTCGATGTTGAAGCATCGAGATGCAGTGACCGAGAGGTTCCTCTCGGAAGTCCCAACCGTGGATGTCGGCAAACTCAGACACTCTTCCATCCTTGGGAAGAGGTTGTTTGAGCCCAAGGACGGGGAAATGGACAGCTGGTGTGTGGAGAAAGTAGAATCTCGATTCACTCCTCCAAAGGCGCTTACTCCCAGACCCTGCAAGCCTCCAGCTCCTCATCATACAGTCTCATCAGCCTAGGCCATCGGAACCGGCTCCAGCAGCTAAGACAAGGTGTACCATAGCAGCCCCCTCCTGTTAGGGACAAGAAGGACGGGAAGTCCTCCCGGGGAGGCAATAATCCTAGAGGGAGCGGCCGTGTCCGCAAACGCTAGGATTGGCAATCCCCCTGCATGTCCCCCAGTGGGGGGATGCCTAAAGTTACGCTTTCAGATAGCAGCATCCCGGTGCCAATTCCTGCGCGATCTCCGTGATCAGCCAAGGATATCGCGCCTCGTTCTTAACATCTCTACCTCCACTGACAGCGAATCCAGTGTCGCTGAGCTTCTATGCCATGGGATCGGCTAGGGGCTAGCCCTTCAGGCAGAAGGGGCCATGCTCTAGATAGAAGGATACCCTCCAGAGAGTCGTCGATGGCTTCCCCTGTGGCTGCTTCAGTCGATCCTTTCTTGTAAGGAAAGCATCTGAAGACTGGAGTCCGTCATCGACCACGTTCTGATTCAGGCCTATGGTCAGGACCTGAAGGGTACCTCCGCATCAATCAGCTAGGATTAAAGCCGTAGTCTGGCCCTTCAACAGACCTGGTGAGTCACTCCGTGAGCGACAACTCCACAGTACTGGCGTATTTCAACCAGCAGGGAGGTACATTTTCATACTTTCGCATCTTGCAGTAGAGATACTGAGATGAACCGAAGTCCACTCAATACCACTATTGCCTCATTCCGGGCAAGGAATGTTCTCTCCGACAATCTGAGCAGAGACTCGCTGAGAGTACCTGGGGGTCTTTGGCCCCTAGTAACCAGCAATGTCTTGACCTGGGGGACCTGCTCACGACAGCCTTGAACTTCAAGCTGCCGCTGTACTGCCCCCCAGTCTCAGACCCCAAGACTCTTTGGCAAGATGCCTTCCTATAACGGTGGGACGACATCGACGCCTACGTCTTCCCACCATCTTGTCTGTTGAGAAGGGGGCTCAACGAGACCAGATTGTCGGTCAACCTATCGATGACCCTGAGAGCTCCGCTGCGACTTTACGCAGAACGGTTTCCGGACCTTCTGCATCCCCCGGCGGATCTCCCGGGAGAGCTTCTGCCACGACACAGGCTACTCAAACAACCACACTGCAGCATCTATCACAAGCCGTAGCATCGTTTCGGCTTCACGCCTGGAGACTATACGACACCTCCTCGCAAAGAGGCACCCCACAACAGTCGCGGAGCGGAGGTCTCGTCACATGCGAAAGTCATCCGCAGGGGTCTGCCAAGCGAAGTGGAGAGTCTTCTGTGGTTGGTGTCGTGGGAGAGATAACTCTCCCCTTGATGCCTCTACTCCAGTAATAACGGAGTTACTGTTTATCGGCTGGAGGAAATTCGATTTTCCCTCTCGGCGGTGAAGCCTATTGCTCAGCCCTTCCCTGGCCTTCAGGCTGAAGGAATAGACATTTCCTCCCCGCTGGATCTTTCTCTGCTCATACGAAGCTACGAACTTACCTGCCCCCAGTCGGAGTGAGACCTCCTCCTTGGAACATGGTTCGGGCTCTTAAGACCCTTAAGAGATCTTCTTGTGAACCATTACATCAGGCCTCTAATTGTCGCCTGTCTTGGCCTCGGCCAAGTGTGTAAGCAATCTTCATGGGCTCTCGTACGACGTCCCCCTTTCAGGAGGATAGGGGGAGGTAACATTCAGGTTCATTCCTGAGTTGGTTACTAGACTCAGAATCTTGGAGTCCCGGTCCTTCGGTACGACTCCTTCAAGATTTTGAGTCTCCGTTCTGTAACAGATGACCCAGACCTTCTCCTACTTGCCAGTAAGGAACTTGAGGGGTTATCTTTAAGAACAGCTGCAGTTCGTCCTCACGTGTAAGCCCTGTTTGGGAGCACAGGAAGGATGCAGGGGAGGGTCACCAAGAATGCCTTTTCAGCCCGGATTCAGGGTCATTTATCTCTACCTGAATCCAGACCCTCCTCCGTCACGTCGCCCTACAGCACACGATGTTAGATACATCGCAACGTCCCTGGCCTTCAAGAGGGACTACTCTGTGACGCAGGTGCTACAAGCCGGAGTCTGGAAGCGTCTAATGACCTTCACAGACCGCTTCCTGCAGGACGTGACCCACAGGAGTATCGATACGTTTTCTATCGCCCTGTGGTGGCTACACAACAGCTGGTCTAAACTCAGGCTCCTTGTTGGACAGGTAGCAGAAGGTTGAGGGCATTGTTACCGGGTTTTAGACTGCATGAACGGAAAAAGTATGTCTGGCCCTTACTTCTTTCTTCATCCTCCCCTCTCCTGGTGAAAGCAGCATCCTGGTCTCTGCATAGCTGACCTCAAACCTCTGTAGGTAAACCATGCTTCCTTGTGTTCCGAGTATTAAGGTAATACTGTCGCGTCCCCCATACCCTGACGAGATGGTATTGGGAACGTCCTAACCTAGAGTTCGGTCTAGAGAACTCCAGGTCAACTGCTTAGGACGAGTCACATTTTATTCCTTCACACACAAGCTTATGTAGGCCACGCGTTCCTTGCAGAGCAAGGAACTTGCGAGGTGCAGGGACTCCTTTTTCGAGTGCTGCTCACTCGGATTCCGAGTCCCCGGGTAAGCCAAAGCCGGTAAGGCTGGGGACTTTCCACCCTTCCTAAAGGGTAAGTCACCCTATGTAAATAGCGTGGTTTGTATTTCGGTTACGGAACAAATGACATATTCGGAGATAATTTGTATTTTTCCTAACCATACAAACCTTAGCTATTTACACACATTTGCCCGCCAGCCCTGTCCCCCAAGACAAGTCCTACCTCTAAGTGAAGCGAGACATTTCACCGGTGTGTGAGGGGGGAGGGGTAGCAAGCTACCCCTCCGCTACCCCTGCTAACTAGCGCGGGGGTAGTAAACCCTCGTTAAAAATCTAATGGCTCATCAATTTCAGCTAAGCCAAAAGTAATACCCTATGTAAATAGCTAAGGTTTGTATGGTTAGGAAAAATACAAATTATCTCCGAATTTGTCGTATTAAAAAACTAAGAAAAAAACATTGGCTGAGAAGGGGAGCACATTGGTGTAAGGAACTGGAATGAGATGCTGTATTCATAAAAACTAGCAAAAAAATATTTATTTGAAAATTAAACAAAAAACTGTTATGAATACCTAAACATAAATTTAGTATTCCTTTACAATTCAGCTCCACAAATAACAAACAAACAAGAAATTTTTTCACAAGTGGGACACTCATAAGTGTTCCAATACAGTACAAGTATAAACAAAGGCACACCTAACCTTGTATCTATTTGGGCAAGTACCAGTATGCCATTTCAATAGTTCCTGTTACCTATTAATGTTTATGACACTTAAAAGTTTGGCTAGCTCCGCAAAAAAACTGTTCTAGGCCACTTTACGTTCACTTGGTCCTGGGGCAAACATTTAAAAAAACTGTCCATCACTAAGTTCCAGTATGGAATCACCTTTTGTGATATTTTGATGTGGAGTAGCAATATCTTGAGCCTTGTTGATGAAATCTTGGAGACTCAAGTTTTCCAACTGTCGAAGCTCTTTTTCAACTGACTAAGAATACTGACTAAGATCCTTGCCTGATGTCAAAACTTCTCTAATGACAACAACATCTAGCTGAGCCTTGAAACTTGAGTTCATATCTTCACCTTCTCCCATTTCACCCATTTTGAGCAATATATAATTTATTTCTGTCACTCGAGATAATCATGTTTTGCGATACATTGAATTCCAGGGACGGATGTACTCACTCTTTTCTATACACTGTACATACAGTATTGTGCCAGAATAACTCCCCTTACACTTCCTACTGAGTGTAGGGGCTGCTGTCAATACCTGGAAAGGAATAATAACAGATTAAGATATTTTTTAAAGGCCATTCTTAAGCCAGCTAGGACTTGTGAGAGAAAGAAAGCACTGGATGCTTGGTTATATCCTCCAGAAAATTGTGATGAAACTCCTGTATTAAAGCCTGAATCATTTCGAGATCGTTTGGTCCTCCAACTATGGGAGAACAGCCCCACTGAAATGTGTGAAACCCCAATTTTGTCTCCCGAGTCGGTGGTTCACTCTCCTGTGCCTGAATTTCCAATGCCTCAGTTCTTAGCTTCTTCTTTCCGAGAGGAAGGTGTCGTTCATCCTCCGGGGAGTTGGGAATTCTGGGAAGTTTCCAGTATTCCATTATTGGAACTACTTTCTGTTGGTTCCAAGAGTTCCAGTCCAGATTGGTTAAGACCTGCTACTTTAGAAAGCCCTGTTTCTGAATCGGCAGTGTCTATTCATTCTGATAATGACTTCCTCGGCTTTTTGCCTTCCAATTGTGACGACCGACTGTCGCCTGAAGATCCCACCTCTAGTGGATCTAGTCCCCCCATGGACTAGGTCAAAAGGTCCTGTTCTTGACCTACCTTTAGTTCAGCCTCACGTCCTGGAGTAGAGACCTCGTCTCACTGACCAGACGAATATTATAGAGAGGGAACCATCCTCCATTCCTGAGTCACCTCAGAATTCAAACCCTTCCCTACATTCTGATGGTAGATTAATACACCGGTCAGAGCTCGAGGCTGAAGTGGCACAGTCAGGTGTATCTAACCTGAACGCTATAACACTGATTGGGTTGCCTGAAACACAACTTTGCCCCGAGTCATCGCCTGATATTTCAGGATTTTTATTGTCCTCTTCTGAGTCTACAGATTCTGTCTCTGGTATACCTCGAAGAATGTCGATCACCCGCAGATACCAACTGTTATGCAAGGTTATCGATTGATTAAAGACACCCAGCCTGTATCTGGAGAGTCGCCGGTTTAGCCTGTCTCCGGTGCTGGGAGAAATTAATATGGCTCGCCAGCAGATTGCTGAATCCCGGCGCATGTCCTGAGACAGAATTTTGAGACTCAGAAGAAGAACTATAAATCTCCCACTGAATTAATCTTTGTACAGTTTTTAAAGAAAGTTTTGATAATAATTACCCATTTTTATGTCATGTGTTGATTCCCACATTGGAGTATTTGAAAGGCTGAGAGAGGGACACATGGTGTGAGGAAATCTTCATTTAGTCACGGTTTCTGTAACTGTCGCATTTATTGTTGTACAGTGAGCCCACGCTACTTCGCGGTTCGACCATCGCGGATTCACCACTTCGCGGGTTTTTTTCATAACCCATATACATATACATATCGCAGATTTTCCGGAAATTTCGAAAATACCGCGATATCTGAAGACCCCAAATACGATATTTCGTTACCTGTAATTCCATTAATACTGTAATTCAGTGGTTCTCAATCTTTTTTAGTTGATGGCACCCTAAACTGATGTAAGCATTACTGTGGCACCTCTTCTTCACCAACCCACCATATCTCATGAATCAACTTATTTGATGAATATAATTACTGTACTAGCGGCTTTGAATCCATTAAGGAGAAACGTCGCAATATAAAACACTAGACATTATTATTATTTTTATTATCATCCATAATCAAACCAAATCCAGCACCACCGTACAATGCAGAAATACAAAGAGCATATTAGAAGATTTGAAGTAAAGAGTTATGAATGCAGACTAAATAAAAAGAAAATGGTAATCACCCTTAAGCAAAGAAAAAAAAAACACCTATTTTAGTGAAATGTGTGTGCTTGATGTGACTGACAGATCCGTTTCACATTGGGTTGAATGGCGGACAAACATACTCTCATTTCTTCCTCAAGAGTCTTCAGCCTTTCCCTTTTGTTAGTTTTAATGTTTGCTAGAGCAGAAAACCCCCATTCACATTGGTAAGTAGAGAACTTGATTAACATTACCAGAGCTTTTTTGGCAACATGAGGATACTTAGTCTTGATCTGAACCCAGAATTCGTCAAGAGGCAGCTGCATGTGCAATAACTTTAGATCACGATCATGACGCAATTCCACTAACTGCTCTTCTTCCATGAGGGTAAGCTGAGATTGGGTAGATATAGATGCAACAAATGGATTTCTTATCCAGTCATAGTTTTCAGTGCATATATCTGGGAAATAGTGCTGAAGTTGTTTTTCCAGTACTCCAAGATGCTCAGAAATAATGGGTATTATCTCACCACTGTTTGCTGCTATTGCAACATGTGAGAACATGTCCAAATTGCCTTCTTTTACTTTGCCACCCCACAGTTGCAGTTTTTCTTTCAGCACTTTAATTTTATCAGTGGAAGATAAAACATTTTCTGATTTTCCTTGCATGCTTGCATTTATTTACCTTGTTTAAAAGTTCAAAGATGTCATCTAAGTAAAACAATTTTGCACACCAAGTGTCATCTGCCAGTAAATCACAGAAGTCCTCTTGTTGTTCAAGAGTGAAAAAAGTAAGCATCTCTTACTTCAGTTCACATACTCGTGACAATACTTTCCCTCTGGGCAGCCATCGTGCTTTCGTATGTAGAAGACGGTTCAAATGTTTTGTTTCAAGCTCTTCGCACAGCTTAGTGAACAGACGAGACTTCAGCGGTCGAGTTTTTATAAAGTTCACCATTTTTACAGCTTTTTCCAGTACAGATTTTAAATCATTGCTAATTGTCTTTGCAACCAGTGCTTCACGATGAGTTATCACACTGCTGTTTTCTCTCTTCACTGATGACACAAATCCTTTCATTGAGCCAATCATGGCAGGTGCCCAATCTGTACAAATCCCAACACACGATTGCCAGGTCAAACCAACTGATTTTAAGTACACACTTAATGTAGAGAAAAATATCATTGCCTGTTGTAGTTTCCTTAAGTTCTTTACAACAAAAGAATTGGTTCACTATTTTAACGTTCGGTACGAACGAATACCAGTAATTGAGCCATACCTCCAATGTCTGTGGACTCATCTACCTGAAGTGCAAACATTTCACTTTCCTTCACAGATGTACATACAGTTTCCTCTATGTTTGATGACATATCATGAATCCGTCTGCTAATGGTACTATCCGAAACGAGAATTTTCCTCACTTCTTTTTCTGCTTCACTTCCAAACATTATTTTTACTATGGCACTACATGCAGGTAGAATCAGAGTCTCTGCTATTGTATGAGGTTTCATGCTTTTAACAAAAAACTCTGCAACTAGGTAACTGGCCTCTTGTGTTTTATCAGCAACTTTGACTTTCTTAGAAAGCATTGCACTCTGTTGTTTTTGCTCACTTAAAAGTCCTTCAAAGTAGGACCGAGGCTTATTGGCAGGATGATTATGTTTCAGAGTTAAATGCCTCTTTAATTTACGGGGTACCATTGCTTCATTAGCTAATTTATCACCACAAATAACACATAAAGGCATGGGAGTAACTTCATCACCACACCAGAAGAATCCAAAACTTAAATAACCATCCAAGTAGGAGCGATTTTTCTTGCCTTTTTTTGAAGTTGATTTAATTTACTTGTTGGATTGGCCAAATCCTTTTCACTCACAAACCCACTTTCGTCCCTCTCTTCACCCTCACCACTAACTTCGTTTCTTCTCTTCTTAATGACAAACTTATCCATCGTACGGTATGTTAGAAGCACGATACTGTTCGAAACTACTGTAATATAACCCCAGAAACAGCAAAGAACTTATGCCTTGAGGTATTATGCCTCACTGACTCGGGAGTGGAAAACTGGGGTTATACAAAGCCGACGAGAACCGAACACATATCGGACGGGCAACGAGTAGAAACAAAGAAAATGTGAGTATGAACAGAGTCGACTGTTACACTTTATTATTACTATTTTTGTTGTTGTTGTTGTTATTGTTGTTGTTGTTATATCATTATCATTATTTATTATTACTATTACCATTATTATTAGCAATAGTAGTAGTAGTAGTAGTAGTAGTTGTTGTTGTTGTATTGTACAGGTATAGAAAAGGAAATATCAACCTCTATTTGCGAGAAATGTTTGAGCATGTAACTTCCTACCTACACTGATAATTATATGAAGACTTTTGAAAACTCTTTTTTTCAAATGTTCATTAAGACCATTTAGCCAAGATAAAACTTGACAATTTTGCGGCACCCCTAGGCACTGTCTATGGCACCCCGGGGTGCCACGGCACCCAGTTTGAGAATCACTGCTGTAATTAGTAATATCTGCTCTTACTGATTGTTCATTGCATTACATATGACATATAATTCAGCACAGAAAGAAATAAAATACGAAAAGAGAATGAGATCATACGATAATTCAGTACTGTATACAGTACGTAGTAAAATTAAATCGAACATGAAACGCAAATCAGATGCAGTCATACCATATTAGAATGGTGTAAGGCTGCTGATGGCTACTATACTACAAATGTAATGGATGTGCATCTTTTTCATGATTCTTTTGTATGTATACGTACGTAGTACTGCATCCAATAATATTCTTTGTTGCAAAAATCACATTTCGAATAAGCGTACGAGAGAGAGAGATAGAGAGAGAGAGAGAGAGAGAGAGAGAGAGAGAGAGAGAGAGAGAGAGAGAGAGACACATCCTACAAAAGAATAAAATAGCATACGTAAAGCTATTACGTGTATTATTATTGTTATTATTATTATTATTGTTGTTGTTGTTAATAAAATTATCATTGTTATTATTATTATCATTATTATTATTATTATTATTATTATTATTACTGTATTATTATCATACGATAATTCAGTACTGTATACAGTACGTAGTAAAATTAAATCGAACATGAAACGCAAATCAGATGCAGTCATACCATATTAGAATGGTGTAAGGCTGCTGATGGCTACTATACTACAAATGTAATGGATGTGCTTCTTTTCCATGAATCTTTTGTATGTATACGTACGTAGTACTGCATCCAATAATATTCTTTGTTGCAAAAATCACATCTCGAATAAGCATACGAGAGAGAGAGAGAGAGAGAGAGAGACATCCTACAACAAAACAAGCGTAAAATAGCGTACGTAAAGCTGTACAGTGAACCCTCGTTTATCGCGGTAGATAGGTTCCAGACCCGGCCGCGATAGGTGAAATTCCGCGAAGTAGTGACATCATATTTACCTATTTATTTAACATGTATATTCGGACTTTTAAAACCTTCCCTTGTACGTAGTACTGTTAACAAACCACCCTTTAATGTACAGAACACTTAATGCATGTACTACAGCACCCTAAACTAAAACAGGCACAAATATTAAAGGCGATTTTATATCATGCGTTTCCTAAACACCTAAAAAGCACGATAAAAAATGGCAACCAATGTTTTGTTTACGTTCATCTCTGATCATAATGAAGAAACAAACTCATTTAGTGTACACATATATGTATAGGTTAGTTTTTGCATCGATTATATTGATTATACAGTACAGTGAACCCTCGCTACTTCGCGGTTCGACAATCGCGGATTCACCACTTCGCGGGGTTTTCCCATAACCCATATATATATACATATCGCGGATTTTCCGGAAAATTCGAAAATACCGCGAAATCTGAAGATAACCAAATACGATATTTTGTTACCTGTAATTCCATTAATACTGTAATTATAGTAATATCTGCTCTTACTGATTGTTCATTGCATTACATATGATATATAATTCAGCACAGAAAGAAATAAAATACGAAAAGAGAATGTGATCATACGATAATTCAGTACGTAATAAAATTAAATCGAACATGAAACGCAAATCAGATGCAGTCATACCATATTAGAATGGTGTGTACTGTAATGGATGTGCTTCTTTTCCATGAATCTTTTGTATGTATACGTACGTAGTACAGTACTGCATCCAATAATATTCTTTGTTGCAAAAATCACATTTCGAATAAGTACTGTAAGCGTACGAGAGAGAGAGAGAGAGAGAGAGAGAGAGAGAGAGAGAGAGAGAGAGAGAGGCGTAAAATAGCGTACGTACGTAAATTTTTATTATTATTGTTATTATTATTATTATTGTTGTTGTTGTTAATAAAATTATTATTGTTATTATTATTAATCATTATTATTATTATTATTACTGTACAGTATTATTATCATTATTTATTATTATTACGGTATTGTACTTAATCTACGTACGTTCAGTGTGCGCGGGACATCTTCTATGAGTAACCAACGCACCATAGTACTGTATAAGACGGGTTGTGATTGGTTCAAGCGCTGATAGATGACGAATCAAAACTCAAGTTTTGTTATCTAGCCTGTGATTGGTGTTTTGCCCGCATCTTCTACCCGCAGCATCAAAGTTCTCGCGGGACTGCATCGTTCACTTTCTCTTTCCGCGTATTGCTGAGTAGACGTTCTTAAGTTTGTGAAGTTGAATCTGTGCTGTGTGCGACTGTTTTAAGTTGAACTTTTTGTTGAACTTTCTGTTACAATGGCTCCCAAGCGTTCTGCTTCTAGTAAGGCTGGTAGTGAGCCTAAACGCCACCGAAGAATGATGACGATAGCTGAGAAGGTTACGCTTCTCGACATGTTAAAAGATGGTAGAAGTTACGCGGCCGCCGGCCGCCATTTTGGCATCAACGAATCCACCGTTCGCTACATCAGGAAGGACGAGGCGAACATTAGAAAGACTGCTGCAATCACCTTTAGCAGATCAGCGAAGCGAGTCGTTACAACGCGTAATAAAACGATCGTACGCATGGAAGGTGCTTTAGCTGTGTGGATTGCCGACTGTCGGAAGAAGAACATAGCGTTGGATACGAACACCATCCGAACAAAGGCTTTGAGCTTGTATGAGAATTTTGCGGCAAAGGAACCTCATGACGACGATGGCGACCATGCTGAAGAAGATGATGATGTAGATGATCCTCAACCAGGGACCTCCACTGATTCCCAGCGTCAGAAACAACGTTTTTCCGCCAGCAAAGGATGGTTCGCGAAGTTTCAGAAACGCTTCGCCCTGAAAAGCGTTTCCCTGCATGGGGAGTCTGCTTCCGCTGACACTGCCGCTGCTGAAACTTACGTGAACCAGACTTTCAAGAACATTATCGCTGAAGGTGGATACAAGCCGGAACAAGTGTTTAATATGGATGAAACCGGCTTGTTTTGGAAGAGAATGCCGTCGCGAACTTTCCTGTTCAAAGAGGAAGCCAAAGCCTCTGGCTTTAAGGCATTCAAGGATCGCGTTACCCTCGTGATGTGTGGCAATGCTGCTGGATTTTTGTTAAAGCCGGGGCTTATTTATAAGTCGAAAAATCCTCGCGCTTTGAAAAACAAAAATAAGAATCTCCTTCCCGTGTACTGGATGCATAATCAAAAAGCATGGATTACGAAGATGCTGACCTCCAACTGGTTCCACCAGTGTTTCATCCCGCAAGTCCATGAATATCTCTTAGAGAAGGGCTTGCCATTCAAGATCCTTCTCCTTATGGATAACGCTGGTGGACACGCAACTGACCTGTCGCGTGAGGGCGTTCAGGTTGAGTTCCTGCCACCCAACACCACGTCATTAATTCAACCAATGGACCAGGGGGTTATCAGGGCGTTCAAGGCCCTCTACACGAAGAATACCTTGGCGGACCTCGTTGCGTGTGTGGATGCTGCCCAAGATGACGAGGATGAAGACTTCAACTTGAAGGCGTACTGGCGGCAGTACACCATAGCCACGTGCCTGCAGAATATTCAAAAGGCACTTCAAGAGATGAAACCTGCAACCGTAAATGCGAGCTGGAAGAAGCTGTGGCCCGATATTGTTTACGACGACAAGGGATTTACTCCGTCGGAAATCCAACACTCTGCAATACGGAAATCTGTGCAGTTGGCTGCCATAATTGGGGGTGACGGGTTTGGCGACATGACGACTGAAGACGTCGACGAGTTGTTGGACTGCCATTCCCAGCCCCTAACTGACGCAGACCTCGAAGACCTGACGAAATCGGCAAGTGAGGAAGAGAGTGAGGGTACCCAGGAAGAGACCCAAGAAAATGTAGAAGAAACGGGCTTAACATTAGAACGGCTCGCCAAGTTCTGCAACCATATGAAGGAGGCGAAAGAAATGTTGCAAGAGTGGGACGAGGATATGGTTCGCTCGATGCAATTCTGCAACAAGGTCGATGACATCACGACTCCCTACAGGATGCTCTTGGATCGAAAAAAGAAGCAGCGGCAACAACTTCCGATCACAATGTTTTTTCAGCCTCGCAAAAAAGAGCCAGTTCCTCCTGCTAGTACGCCTTCGGAAGAAATTGAAGAAGTTGAAGAGGTGTCCCAGGAAAAGACACCTCCGTCTGAAGAGACGTAAAATACTATCATTGACTGCACAGTAGAACACATCATCAGCTTCATCATCATCATTTCTACTGTGCAGCAAATTCATCGCCATCGTCATTCAAGTTTTTCTGGAACTTCTTTCATGGTGAGTACAGTAACAATCTTTATTTTTTACTTTAACCTGTTTTATAGTTTAGTACTGTACGTACTGTATGCATTAAGTTAAAGGGAAGGTTTTAAAAGTCTACATGTTGTAACCTATCATATTTTTTTTGTTTAAAATTTACATTTACGTACGTAAAACAATCTCTCTCTCTCTCTCTCTCTCTCTCTCTCTCTCTCTCTCTCTCTCTCTCTCTCTCTCTCTCTCTCTCTCTCTCTCTCTCTCTCTCTCTCAAATTTTTTTCCTGCTTTGCTACGTACAAGTACTGTATAATTTATATTTGTAAGGTAACATATTTTGTAAATGCTTTGTACTGTAAATACTGTATGTACTGTATCATTATTTATCACTATCATCATGCGTGTTAAATGCCTTGTTTGTTCTGAGTGTGGTTGTTTACTGAGCGTACACGCCGTCGTTTCAGGCGGCGTCATAAAGAAAAAGATTTCATTTGGAAGTCCTAAGAAAAATACGTAAACTAAAACATTGGTAATAAAAAAATCAACATACAGTACTGTATAATCAATATAATCGATGCAAAAACTAACCATACGTACATATATGTGTACACTAAATGAGTTTGTTTCTTCATTATGATCAGAGATGAACGTAAACAAAACATTGGTTGCCATTTTTTATCGTGCTTTTTAGGTGTTTAGGAAACACATGATATAAAATCGCCTTTAATATTTGTGCCTGTTTTAGTTTAGGGTGCTGTAGTACATGCATTAAGTGTTCTGTACATTACAGGGTGTAAAGGGTGGTTTGTTAACAGTACTACGTACAAGGGAAGGTTTTAAAAGTCCGAATATACATGTTAAATAAATAGGTAAATATGCTGTCACTACTTCGCGGATTTTCACCTATCGCGCCCGCGTCTGGAACCTATCTACCGCGATAAACGAGGGTTCACTGTATGTTGATTTTTTTATTACCAATGTTTTACTTTATTTTTCTTAGGACTTCCAAATGAAATGTTTTTCTTTATGACGCCGCCTGAAACGACGGCGTCATAAAGTACTGTACGCTCAGTAAACAACCACGCTCAGAACAAACAAGGCATTTAACGCGCATGATGATAGTGATAAATAATGATACAGTACAGTATTTACAGTAAAAGCATTTACAAAATATGTTACCTTACAAATATAATTTACCGTATCTATATAAAATCATACAGTACTGTACAGTACATATTGTACGTAGCAAAGCAGGAAAACAATTTACGAGAGAGAGAGAGAGAGAGAGAGAGAGAGAGAGAGAGAGAGAGAGAGAGAGAGAGAGAGAGAGAGAGAGAGAGAGATTGTTTTACGTACGTACTGTAAATGTAAATTTTAAACAAAAAAAATCAATTTACGAGAGAGAGAGAGAGAGAGAGATTGTTTTACGTACGTAAATGTAAATTTTAAACAAAAAAAATATGATAGGTTACAACATGTAGACTTTTAAAACCTTCCCTTTAACTTAATGCATACAGTACAGTACTAAACTATAAAACAGGCACAAATACAGTATTAGAATGTGAGAATATTAAAGTAAAAAATAAAGATTGTTACTGTACTCACCACGAAAGAAGTTCAAGTAAAACTTGAATGATGATGGCGATGAATTTGCTGCACAGTAGAAATGATGATGATGAAGCTGATGATGTGTTCTACTGTGCAGCCAGGTAGTATTTTACGTCTCTTCAGACGGAGGTGTCTTTTCCTGGGACACCTCTTCAACTTCTTCCTGGAAAACTTCTTCAATTTCTTCCGAAGGCGTACTAGCAGGAGGAACTGGCTCTTTTTTGCGAGGCTGGAAGAACATTGTGATCGGAAGTTGTTGCCGCTGCTTCTTTTTTCGATCTAAGAGCATCTTGTAGGGAGTCATTATGTCATCAACCTTGTTGCAGAATTGCATCGACCGAACCATATCCTCGTCCCACTCTTGCAACATTTCTTTCAACTCCTTCGCATGGTTGCAGGCCTTGGCAAGCCGTTCTAATGTTAAGCCCGTTTCTTCGACATTTTCTTGGGTCTCTTCCTGGGTTTCACTCTCTTCTTCGCTTGCCGATTTCGTCAGGTCTTCGAGGTCTGCGTCAGTTAGGGGCTGGGAATGGCAGTCCAACAACTCGTCGACGTCTTCAGTCGTCATGTCGCCAAACCCGTCACCTCCAATTATGGCAGCCAACTGCACAGATTTGCGTATTGCAGAGTGTTGGATTTCAGCAGGTGTAAATCCCTCGCCGTCGTAAACAATCTGGGGTCACAACTTCTTCCAGCTCGCATTCACGGTTGCAGGTTTCATCTCTTGCAGTGCCTTCTGAATATTCTGCAGGCACGTGGCTATGGTGTACTGCCGCCAGTACGCCTTCAAGTTAAAATCTTCATCCTCATTATCTTGGGCAGCATCCACACACGCAACGAGGTCCGCCAAGGTGTTCTTCGTGTAGAGGGCCTTGAACGCCCTGATAACCCCCTGGTCCATCTGTTGAATTAATGACGTGGTGTTGGGTGGCAGGAACTCAACCTGAATGCCCTCATGCGACAGGTCAGTTGCGTGTCCACCAGCGTTATCCATAAGGAGAAGGATCTTGAATGGCAAGCCCTTCTCTAAGAGATATTTGCTGACTTGCGGGATAAAACACTGTTGGAACCAGTTGGAGGTCAGCATCTTCGTAATCCATGCTTTTTGATTATGCATCCAGTACACGGGAAGGAGATTCTTATTTTTATTTTTCAAAGCGCGAGGATTTTTCGACTTATAAATAAGCCTCGGCTTTAGCAAAAATCCAGCAGCATTGCCACACATCACGAGGGTAACGCGATCCTTGAATGCTTTAAAGCCAGAGGCTTTGGCTTCCTCTTTGAACAGGAAAGTTCGCGACGGCATTCTCTTCCAAAACAAGCCGGTCTCATCCATATTAAAGACTTGTTCCGGCTTGTATCCACCTTCGGCGATAATATTCTTGAATGTCTGGTTCGCGTAAGTTTCAGCAGCGGCAGTGTCAGCCGAAGCAGCCTCGCCATGCAGGGAAACGCTTTTCAGGGCGAAGCGTTTCTGAAACTTCGCGAACCACCCTTTGCTGGCGGAAAAACGTTGTTTCTGAGGCTGGGAATCAGTGGATGTCCCTGGTTGAGGATCATCTGCATCATCATCTTCTTCAGCATGGTTGCCGTCGTCGTCTTGAGGTTCCTTTGCAGCAAAATTCTCATACAAGCTCAAAGCCTTTGTTCGGATGGTGTTCGTATCCAAGGCTATGTTCTTCTTCCGGCAGTCGGCAATCCACACAGCTAAAGCACCTTCCATGCGTACGATCGTTTTATTACGCGTTGTAACGACTCGCTTCGCTGATCTGCTAAAGGTGATTGCAGCCGTCTTTCTAATGTTCGCCTCGTCCTTCTTGATATAGCGAACAGTAGATTCGTTGATCCCAAAATGGCGCGCAGCGGACGCGTAACTTCTACCATCTTTTAACATATCGAGAAGCGTAACCTTCTCAGCAATCGTCATCATCCTTCGGTGGCGTTTAGGCTCACTACCAGCCTTAGTAGAAGCAGAACGCTTGGGAGGCATTGTTCAGTAGGATTTGACAAAAAGTTCAACTTAAAAAGGTCGCACACAGCACAGATTAAACTTCACAAACTTAAGAACGTCTACTCAGCGATACGCGGGAACAGAGAGTGGACGACCCGGGCCCGCGAGAACCTAGATGCTGGAAGCTGGAGATGATGGCAAAACACCAATCACAGGCTAGATAACAAAACTTGAGTTCTGATTCGTCATCTATCAGCGCTTGAACCAATCACAACCCGTCTTACAGTATATGATGCGTAGGTTACCAACTCATACAAGATACCCTGCGCATACCGTACGTACATTATTAATAATAATAATAATAAATAATGATAATAATACAGTACAGTACTGTAATAATAATAATAATAATGATAATGATAATAACAATCATAATTTTATTAACAACAACAACAATAATAATAATAATAACAATAATAATAATAGCTTTACGTATGCTACAGTATTTTATTCTTTTGTAGGATGTGTGTGTCTCTCTCTCTCTCTCTCTCTCTCTCTCTCTCTCTCTCTCTCTCTCTCTCTCTCTCTCTCTCTCTCTCTCTCGTACGCTTATTCGAAATGTGATTTTTGCAACAAAGAATATTATTGGATGCAGTACTACGTACGTATACATACAAAAGATTCATGGAAAAGAAGCACATCCATTACATTTGTAGTATGTACAGTAGTAGCCATCAGCAGCCTTACACCATTCTAATATTGTATGACTGCATCTGATTTGCGTTTCATGTTCGATTTATATTTTACTACGTACTGTATACAGTACTGAATTATCGTATGATAATAATACAGTAATAATAATAATAATAATGATAATAATAATAACAATAATAATTTTATTAACAACAACAACAATAATAATAACAATAATAATACACGTAATAGCTTTACGTATGCTATTTTATTCTTTTGTAGGATGTGTGTCTCTCTCTCTCTCTCACTCTCTCTCTCTCTCTCTATCTCTCTCTCTCTCTCTCTCTCGTACGCTTATTCGAAATGTGATTTTTGCAACAAAGAATATTATTGGATGCAGTACTACGTACGTATACATACAAAAGAATCATGGAAAAGATGCACATCCATTACATTTGTAGTATAGTAGCCATCAGCAGCCTTACACCATTCTAATATGGTATGACTGCATCTGATTTGCGTTTCATGTTCGATTTAATTTTACTACGTACTGTATACAGTACTGTATTACAGTGAACCCTCGCTACTTCGCGGTTCGACCATCGCGGATTCACCACTTCGCGGATTTTTTCCATAACCCATATATATACAGTAATATATATATATATATATATATATATATATATAATGTATGCATGTATTTATGTATATATGTAGGTATGTATATGTGTATACATATAACGGATTTTGAGCGAAGCGAAAAATCTATTTTTGGGTGAGATAGCCATGGCGTCCTGATGGAAGGATCCTTTTTGGTAGCTTCCTTGGGTAATCACTACTAGGATTTTCCCAGAGAATTAAACCACAGGTTATCACAGAATTCTAACTTCTGGAGCGAGTATCCTAAAGGTTTCCCCTTAAGACATCGTGTAACAACAGGGGACACGCATGTATAGACGTGCCACATAGCTATCTGCACCCCATATAGAGTTAACGCTTCAATATGGCGGACAGGGAGTGGCTGGGAGCTGAGCCGCAGCCGATCTAGATGTGGCGATATCGGTACTCGCGATGTAAACAGACGGACGCCATTGCTTTTGATGACGTCACGTCCGTCCTCATTCCGAAAGTCTGGAGCTCGCTCATCACCATGATACAGCGGCGCAGGGCGGGACCTGATAACAGACAGGGTGGGTCCATCAGGACGCCATGGCTATCTCACCCAAAAATAGATTTTTCGCTTCGCTCAAAATCCGTTTTTTGGGCTCAAGCCATGGCGTCCTGATGGAAGAGTACCAGAGAATTAGTGTATCGTGGTAGACTTTTTCCCTTTATAAGTGAGTGCTAAAACATTGAGCCGAAAGCATAGTGGTCTATACTAGAGCTACCGTGAGGCAGTTGCCTTCCTGCCCCCCTGGCATGGAAGTCCCCACGGGCTATGCTAAGATCAAAGTGGTCATGGGAAGGCTATTCATATAGGCTGAAGGAACAATGAGATCCATAAGATAAGTCAGAGCGATTTGGTATTCGCGTCGAAACAAACTTGAAGAAGTGGTGGTTGAACACTTCGTGTATGGAGTTGACTCATCTTCATAATTGAGTAAGTATTCGCTAAGGAGACTTACTTGCTCTATATAAATAAATGCCCGGAGTAAATCCTGGCATTTTCCTTAACCAGGAATAAAGGGTAATAAAACTATGACAAATAGTATATTTCATAGTAAGAAAGGAGCAAGGGAGACGCACAAGTAATAAAATAGACATTTTATTATATAATTGCAGGTAAATCAATACATGTCATGCAATAAATAGTAAAAAACATTTACATTGATAAAAATGTACATAGTCATAAAGGCGTGCTCTTGAGTCTGAAAGGGAAGAATCAAGTATTAGTAGGCACTCGTTCTACGGAACGTTAGTCTTTATGTAACACACGTCATGCACGTGGCATGTAGCACTCATGTGGTAATCTACTATGACATTTCACCTAAGGTAAGAACAGTTAAAGAAAACACAAGGTGGTTTCTGCTTCACTACGTATCACTTGAGGGTCAACATAGGCACCCGACGAGTTAGAGTCCCTAATAACTCACTGTTCTAAGCAGAGTTCAGAGCAGGTTTCATAACACTACCTGCGGCTACCACAAAATGTTTCACTTCGTGCACTTGTTTCGCATAATGTTTAAAGAAAACACGCGAGGATTTCCAGCCTGTATAGTTCTTGAGGCTTTCGAAATCCATACTCTGAAAGAAATTCAGAGACGAAGCGACTTTCCTAGGATCATGACCAGCGGGTGTACTGTCTGGATCCGCTCTGCGAATGAAGTAGGTGATTTTTGCTCTCAATTGTTTTAGTGACAGGTTGCTGCCCGATGTTTCTCCTTTGAAGAGTTGGCCTCCACCAAAGTTTGAAGTTCTATGAAGATAGACCTTAAGGCTCTCTACTGGACATAGAGAGGCATCTTCCTTCAAGGGGCATATCCTCCACGGGCCCCATCGTTTGGTAGGTAATTCGTTCTTTGCGAGAAACGTCGGATCAGGGAAGAGGGAGAGGTCTCCTGAATCATTGAAAACGATATGTCCCTCTTCTCTAGATAGTGCCACTATTTCGCTGACTCGGGCTCCCGAAGCTAGAGCGAAGAGAAATATAACTTTCTGAGTCAGGTCCTTAAGAGGGCATGAATCATTGTCCAAGTTGGAGGCGAAGTGGAGAACTTTGTCTAGAGACCAAGTGATTGGTCTCGGAGGGGGTGCCGGTCGTAAACGGGCACAGGCCTTCGGTAGTTTGTTGAAGATGTCGCTAGACAGATCTATTTGGAAGGCGTATGACAAAGGTCTGGTCAAGGCCGATTTGCAAGTAGAAATCGTGTTGGCTGCCAAGCCTTGTCCATGAAGGTGAATGAAGAAGGACATGCAAAAATCTATGGTGATTTTCGAGGGGTTCTTTGCCTTGACGAAGGAGACCCATTTCCTCCAAGACGATTCGTATTGCCTTCTCGTGGATTCGGTCTTGTATTCCTCGAGGAAGTCTAGACTCTTCTTCGAAATCCCAAACCTTTTCTTAGCGGCTAGGGTGAGAAAATCATGAGATGAAGGTCCTTGATTTTCGATGATGAAGCGAAGACAGTCGACTTCTGTATTTGCTGGGAGAGAACTGGGTCCGGGAGGGGGATCAGCGTTGGCTGCATCTCCAGGATCAAGGGGTACCAGTTGCTGCGGGGCCACTTGGGAGCCACTAGAGCTGCTGTCCCTTTGAAGGTTCTCAATTTGGAGAGGACTTTCAGCAGAAGATTGGTGGGAGGGAACAGGTAAATCTTGGCCCATCTGTTCCAATCCAAGGTCATGGCGTCCACCGCTTCCGCTTTGGGGTCCTCGTACGGGGCTACATATCGAGGAAGTTGATGGTTGTCGCTCGTTGCGAAGAGGTCGATCTGGAGTTCTGGGACTCTGTGAGAGATGAAGGAGAATGATCTTGCGTCTAGAGACCATTCCGACTCTATCGGGTTTGTCCGAGATAGAGCATCCGCTGTCACGTTGCGGAATCCTTGTAGGTGAACTGCAGACAGGTGCCATTTCTTCCTTTCTGCCAGACGGAAGATTGTCAGGAGCACCTGATTTATCTTGGGCGATCTTGAGCCCTGGCGATTGAGACAACGCACTACCACAGAGCTGTCCAGGGTCAGGCGAATGTGTACCGACGGGGGCGGGGAGAGTTTCTTCAGCGTCAGAAGAACCGCCATGGCCTCCAAGATGTTGATGTGAAACGTCTTGAATAGGGGAGACCAAGTGCCTTGAGCCTGTTGTTGGTGGGAGTGACCTCCCCAACCCTCCAATGAAGCGTCCGTATGGATGTTGAGAGATGGAGGTGGGTGTTGGAGAGGAAGGGACCTTTTTAGGGCCCTCGCTTCTGACCACGGCTTTAGAAGAAGTCGAAGTCTGCTTGGGAGCCGTCTCTTGAGGTCTCTTCGAGCGACGGATGCGGAACGTCTCCAGACTCCCGCTGCATCCTTTAGCTGTGCACGAAGCACTGGGTTTGTGATCGAGGCGAACTGTAGAGAGCCTAGAACTTGTTCCTGCTGGCGTCTCGAGATCCGTTTGGATTTTAACAGTCGCTTGACGGACCCTGCTATTTCCTTCCTTTTCTTTGCTGGAATGGAAAGGCGGTGTGACTGAAGATTCCAGTGGATGCCTAACCATTGGAACTTCTGAGCTGGAGATAGGCGAGACTTTTTCGCGTTTATCTGGAATCCCAGGTGTTCGAGAAACTGGGTAACTTTTTTGCAGGATTCTATACAATCCTCGGGCGAGGGCGCCCACACTAGCCAGTCGTCGAGGTAGGCCATCACCTGGAGGTTTCGGATGCGGAGCTGTTGTACTACTGCGTCCGCTAGCTTTGTGAATATCCGAGGGGCCACGTTGAGTCCGAAGGGCATGGCCCGGAAGGCATAGCTTTTCCGTTGGAGTCGGAATCCTAGGTAGGAGGAAGCGTGATGGTTCATTGGTATGTGCCAGTATGCGTCCGTCAGGTCTATCGAGACCGTGAAAGACCCTCGAGGCAGGAGGGTTCTGATCTGTTGGAGAGTCAGCATCTTGAACTTGTCGTTCGATATGAATACGTTGAGGGGGGATAAGTCCAGAATGACTCTGAGTCTGTCTGAGTCTTTCTTGGGAACACAAAACAGTCTCCCTTGGAACCTTGTGGACTTCACCCTTCTTATCACCTTCTTGTTCAAGAGGTCTAGCACATATTCTTCCAAGAGGGGGGTTGAAGGTTGGAAGAATTGCTGGAAGGTTGGGGGTGGTTGCGCCCAGCTCCAGCCCAGACCTTTCTTGATGATGCTGTGTGCCCAGGAGTCGAAGGTCCAGCGATCCTGGAAGTGGCGGAGTCTTCCTCCCACCGGAAGCACTTCATTGCTTCTGTGGTCCCGAGGACTTGCTGCCTCGGCCGCTAGCTCCCTGTCCTCCTCTGCCTCTGGAGGGCCGGCGAGAGGAATCTCTGCCGGAACCCCTGCCTGAGCTTCTACCCTTGGGACGAAAGGTAGTGGAGTGCTGCTCGAAGGTGGGGTTGAAGGCCGGTGATGAGGGCAAAACCGGCTGTGGGACCAACTGAAAGGTCTGTGGCGGCTGAGCGACCACTTGGGGAGTAGCGGGTGCCGGAAACTGGCGTCTGTGCTGACGTTGCTGGGGTCTATGCTTCGACTGCTTCCTCTTAGGCTGAGGACCGTCATCCTGAGAGGGCTTTCTCTTCCTAGACATGCCCCATTTGTTGAGAAGGTTCCTGTTCTCAGATGCGGCCTTGTCTGTGATCTCTTTCACTAGATCAGACGGGAAGAGGTACTTGCCCCAGATGTTGGAGGCAATCAGTTTCCGGGGTTCGTGTCTGACAGTTGCACTGGAGAACACGAATTCTCTGCAGGCTCTACGAGCTCGCATGAAATGGTACAGATCCTTGACTAAGGTTGCCATGTGAGATTTGGCAAGGACCATGTAATGGTCAGGGACTCTGGTGTCACCAGCCATTACGTCCATCTGGACCTGGAGAGTGAGAGATGCTGCCAGCCTCTCCTTCGTTTCCTGTTCCCTACGAAGGAGGTGTTCGTTTAGCTTGGGGAGGTCCTCATTAAACTGACGTCCAGCAACGTCAGGATCTAGTTTGCCCACCACGAAGGTGTGTTGCACATCCTTCCAGTGTTTGGTGTCGGGCGGGGTGGCTGCGGAGAAAGGTCTGCATTCCTCCAATGCAGGGCAGGATTTCCCTTCCTCTACAGCCTTAAGGCAGGCAGCGAAGGCCTTTTCCGTGAAGGGTAGCATCACTTCATCGGGCGCAACGTAGGTGGGGTACTTCTTGCTCAGAGCCGGAAGTCCAGAGCAGGTAAAGCCTCTGCTCTTAAGCGCTTTGGCAAGCATAGCCTGGGCCTTCGAGAGATCGAACACTATTTTCTCCTTCGGTTCGGTCTCTTCCTTTGAGGATGGTTCTGAACGTAGGCGGACGTAACAGTCCGGATACGCCTCAAAGCGGGGGAAGAACTCCACTTCTTCCAGGGGTATGGAACCGATCTTATCGCTGACTAAGATCTTGTCATCAGCGATGACCATATGCTCGGCGAACCGCCACGGATTGTCGCTCGAGCATGCGGGGAGGTCCTTGATGGAGATTTTGCGAGATTCCTTGGAACCTCCCATCGACCGAATGATCTTGTGAGTTTCTTGGAGCTTCTGCTCCATCACGGATTCAATGAGCCGAATCATATCCTGTGCCGTAGGTAGAGGAGTCGTGGTGGAGGACGTAGACGGGAGAGACACTTCCGTCGGTGTAGGAGTAGGAGGGGGGATGGAGGGAGGGGCATCCTCCTTATCGGACTCGGTATATACTACCCGGTCCTCTTCTTCATCATCCTCCCCTTCACCCTGGGCCATAAGGGTTTTCTCGGTGTCCTCCGAGATCTCTGACATGTGTTCATCATGTTCTGAATCCAGGTGACAATCACTCATGGACTGAGCCATGACAGTATCAGGTTCCACTGTGATCTGGACGACGGGGATCTGTTCAACTGGGACCACTGAGTCTGGTGAGGCCTTTGGGAACAGCAAAGACCTCATTTCTTCTGTGGCTAGGTATGGTCCAGTGGCGTTCTTTTGAAAGCCACGTACCCACTTGCGTAGGTTGTCCCGAGCAGTGTCCCGAATCTCCGCTGAGGGAGGATCATAGAATTCTTTCTGTAGGCATTCTTGGCAGACCGAATAGGTGGTGGGGCCCCAGTACTTGAGATCCCCTCTCTTGTGAGCACAAGGGGCGTGTGTCCTACACGCCGTGTGTCCATAAAAGTGTGGCCGACGGACCGCGCAGAAGTCGTGGTCACACTTGACGTACTCCTCCTGTAAAAGAAAGAGACGATGAGTATTGTAGAGTCATAATATGGCTCGTATATAAAGTTAATTATTAACAAGTTAATATTAACATAAGTTAATTGTGATGCACAGAAGGGTGGGTGAAAGGAGACAGACGCATGCCTCGTGTAACCCGCCCGGCTGGTTGCCGTAGCATCAGACAGTCCCAGGTGGCCGTAGGCCTCCATGGAAGGTGTCTTGATAATGGGAATTCCATAGAATTACCATATAGACTAGGCTTGAAGTCTTATCAAGAAAGTCTGGGGATCATGAGATCCTAGTAAGGTTCCGGCAACCAGACGTGCCAATTACACGTAGCGTGCTGGAAAGATGAAACACGCAAGAAGACAGAGTGAAAACTGAACAAAATGTACGATTCCGTACCAATTTGTCTGCGTTAACAAGCCGTCTAGGTGCGGTTTTTAGGAGCTATCGCTAGTAAAGATAGCTGAGAGAAGGGGTGCAAGGCATCTTGCCGCCTCCGGACTGGTCCGGCATACCCCCGGCACGCCGGAAGCCGCTCGAGCAGAGTTTCTGGCATTCAAGAATGATCATTCTATGGTCAAAAGAAGCCAGGGTGGCGGCAGCCGGTAGCGGCGGCCGCCGGCAAGGAGCGGCGGTTCCGGCAGTCGGAGGGTGACAGGGGTAAGGATAAAGGAGCATAGCCGGGGCCGGGGGCCGGCAGCTAGTGCCGGCACTCCGGGAGGGGTCGGCAGTGTGCCTAGGCTATGAGGGAATGGAGAGGCCACGGCGGTAAGCCGGCGGCCGGCGGCGATCCCCCGGTACTCGGGGGAAGGCGGCAAGGATAAGGAAGTCACCCGTAGTGGCGGTAAAGCCGGGGTAGAGGCGGCAAGGGACAAGCACCAAAGATGGAGGTGGGATGGCAAGGCTGTACTAGCCTAGTCAAGACACCTCTGGAAAAGGTACCACCATGATAGAGGTGAATCTATCATCCTAAGCAGGAGCCGCAATGGCCGGGGCTAAGGCAGTCCAAGAGAGGACAGGGTGTACCCAAAGAAGGGGTGGAGACTCTTCGTGTCGACCAAATGATAACTGACTCCATAGCACTATGGAGGGACTATGTATCAGAGCGGACAACACTGGGAGCACCACGGGGTCCAGCACTCCAGCCTAGGGTGGAGTGTAGGACAGGGGACATATGAAGCCTAACCTACTGGTAGGTTAGGCTAGGCAAGAGATAGGTTGGGGGGGGGAAAGGGTCTTCTTATAAGAAAGGATGGGTTATGTACCAGAGCGGCCACCTAGGAAGGGAGATGCTCACCCTAACCTATAGTAGGTGGACCAACTGAAAAACGGTGCACGCGTATATTTCAGCAAGGTACATAAACCAGCCCTCCCAACCTAACCTGGATTAGGGTCGTTAGACCCTAATCAAGGAAGGGAGAAGACGTATCGCAAGGAAAAGGTCCAGGACCGATTCAGCTTAAAGGAGGTGATCCTACCTTTAAGGTCCGCAACCCTAAGGGAGGGGTCATTCCCTTAGGTGGGGAGGCGATACAGTACTCTGAGGAGTCTTGTCCTATCACATGTAATAGGATACAAGATTACCAGAGGGAAGCCCTAGGGCTAGGGATGAAGAGAGCATATAGGGGTCCTATCATAAGGTTAGGTTAGCAAGGCACTCAAGATAACCTACCCCCTATATGGTCCCTGAAGGCGAAAAAACACTTGCATCACTGTCAATGGTATTGTAAAATAATGCCAAAATCTTCATAACTAACACTAGGATCACTGGAATATCATGCATTAACACTGGTATAGGCTCACTGGCCTAGGGGCTAATCAAAGCCTACTGGTATGGGGTCAGCGAAGACCCTAATTAATGCGTCAAAAACACGATATAAAGTTCCTAGCTATGAAGACTAAATAACTAATAGCGCTGATTAGTAATTTATATACCGGTAAGGCTGTTGCGGCTAACTAAATAAGGCATGCAAGCAACAGCAGCGTCATAAAATGGCGCTGACCGGTCTGGCAAAGCTCTGCCACAATTATGCAAATATCTCGAAAAGTAAGATTTACTTTAAGGCCAGAGCTTATTTAAACAATACTTTAACCTTTGTACTCAACTTTCCAGAAGAAGGTGAAGCTGACGGTTGAGACATAGCGAGGATGCAAGTAGATAAAGTCGCACAAAGGGAAAAATACGTCCAATCGAGCGAGCTACTAGCAAAGGAATGAGGACGGACGTGACGTCATCAAAAGCAATGGCGTCCGTCTGTTTACATCGCGAGTACCGATATCGCCACATCTAGATCGGCTGCGGCTCAGCTCCCAGCCACTCCCTGTCCGCCATATTGAAGCGTTAACTCTATATGGGGTGCAGATAGCTATGTGGCACGTCTATACATGTGTGTCCCCTGTTGTTACACGATGTCTTAAGGGGAAACCTTTAGGATACTCGCTCCAGAAGTTAGAATTCTGTGATAACCTGTGGTTTAATTCTCTGGGAAAATCCTAGTAGTGATTACCCAAGGAAGCTACCAAAAAGGATCCTTCCATCAGGACGCCATGGCTTGAGCCCAAAAAAATATATATATATATATATACACACACACACACACACATATATATATATATATATATATATATATATTATACATTATATATATTTATATATGTATATATATATATATATATATATATATATATATATATATATATATATATATATATATATATATATATATATATATATATATATATATATATATATATATATATCTAAAGTAGGAAGATGTGATGTAGTTCTAAGGGAAAAGTATGGGAAATATGTCTGGGTAATAAGCAAAGCTCTACCTCCAGTTTGTTTCTACATTATGATCAGAGATAAATGTAAACAAAACATTGGTTGCCATTTTTTATCGTGCTTTTTAGCATGTTTAGGAAATGCATGATATAAAATCACCTTTAATATTTGTGCCTGTTTTAGTTTAGGGTACTGTAGTACAGTACATGCATTAAGTGTTCTGTACATTAAAGGGTAGTTTGTTAACAGTACTACGTACAAGGGAAGGTTTTAAAAGTCTGAATATACATGTTGAATAAATAGGTAAATATGGTGTCACTACTTCGTGGATTTTCACCTATCGCGGCCGCGACTGGAACCTATCTACCGCGATAAACGAGGGTTCACTGTATCGTATGATCACATTCTCTTTTCGTGTTTTATTTCTTTCTGTGCTGAATTATATATCGTATGTAATGCAATGAACAATCAGTAAGAGCAGATATTACTAATTACAGTATTAATGGAATTACAGGTAACAAAATATCGTATTTGAGGGTCTTCAGATTTCGCGGTATTTTCGAAATTTCCGGAAAATCCGCGATATGTATATATATATGGGTTATGGAAAAAACCCGCGAAGTGGTGAATCCGCGATGGTCGAACCGCGAAGTAGCGAGGGTTCACTGTATTATTATTATTGTTATTATTATTATTATTGTTGTTGTTATTAGAATTATTATTGTTATTATTATTATTATTATCATTTATTATTATTATTATTATTATTATTTATTTATTATTATTATTATTATTATTATTATTATTATTACTGTACAGTATACGTAGGGTATCTTGTACTTTGAATTGGTAACCTACGTAGCATATAAGACGGGTTGTGATTGGTTCAAGCGCTGATAGATGACGAATCAGAACCCAAGTTTTGTTATCTAGCCTGTGATTGGTGTTTTGCCCGCATCTCCAACTTGCAGCATCTACGTATTCGCGGTCACTTTCTCTCCCACCGTATCGCTGTGTAGACGTTGTTAAGTTATTGTGAACTTTAATCTGTGCTGTGCGTGACTGTTTTAAGTTGAACTTTTTGTTGAACTTTCTGTTAAACCCTACAGTACAATGCCTCCCAAGCGTTCTGCTTCTACTAAGGCTGGTAGTGAGCCTAAACGCCACCGAAGGATGATGACGATTGCTGAGAAGGTGACGCTTCTCGATATGTTAAAAGACGGTAGAAGTTACGCGGCCGCAGACCTCGAAGACCTGACAAAATCGGCCAGTGAAGAAGACCGTAAAACACAGGAAGAGATCCAAGAAATTGTCGAAGAAACGGGCTTAACATTAGAACGGCTTGCCAAGCTCTGCAACCTTGCGAAGGAGGTGAAAGAAATGTCGCAAGAGTGGGACGAGGATATGGTTCGTTCTATGCAATTCTGCAACAAGATCGATGACATCATGACTCCCTACAGGATGCTCTTTGAGCGAAAAAAGAAGCAGCGGCAGCAACTTCCGATCACAATGTTCTTCCAGCCTCGCAAAAAAAAGCCAGTTCCTCCTGCTACTATGCCCTCGGAAGAAATTGAAGAAGTGTCCCAGGAAGAAGTTGAAGAGGTGTCCCAGGAAAAGACACCTCCGTCTGAAGAGACGTAAAATACTATCATTGGCTGCACAGTAGAAGACATCATCAGCTTCATCATCATCATCATTTCTACTGTGCAGCAAATTCATTGCCATCATCATTCAAGTTTTTCTTGAACTTCTTTCGTGGTGAGTACAGTAACAATCTTTATTTTTTACTTTAATATTCTAACATTTTAATATTTGTGCCTGTTTTAGTTTAGTACTGTATGCATTAAGTTAAAGGGAAGGTTTTAAAAGTCTGAAGAGTATACATGTTGTAACCTATCATATTTTTTTTTTTAAATTTACATTTACGTACGTAAAACAATCTCTCTCTCTCTCTCTCTCTCTCTCTCTCTCTCTCTCTCTCTCTCTCTCTCTCTCTCTCTCTCGTAAATTGTTTTCCTGCCTTGCTACGTACAGTATGTACTGTATGATTTTATATAGATACGGTAAATAATATTTGTAATAACATATTTTCTAAAAGCTTTTACTGTAAATATCATTATTTATCACTTTCATCATGCACGTTAAATGCCTTCTTTGTTTACTGAGCGGGGTTGTTTACTGAGCGTACTTTATGACGCCGTCGTTTCAGGCCGTGTCATAAAGAAAAACAATTCATTTGGAAGTCCTAAGAAAAATTGAGTAAAATATTGGTAATAACAAAATCAACATACTGTATAATCAATATAATCGATGCAAAAACTAACCTATACACAGATGTGTACAGTACACTAAATGCGTTTGTTTCTTCATTATGATCAGAGAAACGTAAACAAAACATTGGTTGCCATTTTTTATCGTGCTTTTTGGCGTGTTTAGGAAACGCATGATATAAAATCGCCTTTAATATTTGTGCCTGTTTTAGTTTAGGGTACTGTAGTACATGCATTAAGTGTTCTGTACATTAAAGGGTAGTTTGTTAACAGTACTACGTACAAGGGAAGGTTTTAAAAGTCTGAATATACATGTTAAATAAATAGGTAAATATGGTGTCACTACTTCGCGGATTTTCACCTATCGCAGTCGGGTCTGGAACCTATCTACCGCGATAAACGAGGGTTCACTGTACTGTAAATTGACCTTGCCGGTGACAGTTATAATAAATTCAATAAATTGTTATTATCCTGTAATACTTGTAGTCGAAAATCAATGAGTTTTGTATTTTTTAAATTGATTTTGGACTGCAATGAATGTAATTTTTTTCTTGACAGATCCTGAATGTATTCCTGTAATATTTAAATGTTTTTTGTAAATTTAATGACTTTTTTTAAGTATTACAGGAATACATTCAGGATCTGTCAAGAAAAAAAAATTACATTCATTGCAATCCAAAACCAGCGCTTTTCAGTGCGCTAGCCCTCTCCTATGCACCAGCGCTCTCCACCGCATCAGCATATGCCAGTACTCGCTTGCACGCCAGTGCTCTTCAGCTTGCCAGCACTCTATTGCGCGCCATCCCTCTCCCACTCGGTAGTGCTGTCCTGCCTGCCAGCGCTCTCCTTCCCACCAGTGCTCCCTTGCACGCCAGCGCTTTCCAGCTCTCCTCAGCGCTCTCTTGTGCGCCAGCGTCTCCAGGTAGCCAGGACTCTCCTGCACGCTAGTGCTGTCCAGGTTGTCAGCACTCCCCAGCGCTTCCACACTCCGCAGAGCATCAGGGTTTGTCACTTCGCCAGCGTGGTACCACTCAACAGCATGTCAGCGCTCTCCAGCCTGCCAGCGCTCTGAAGCGCGTCCATGATTCCCAGCGCATCAGCATATTCCAGCACGCCAGCACGAACGCACTCACAAGCACATCAGCACTCTCCTGCTCGCCAGTGCTCTCAATCTCGCCAGCGTGTAAGTGCAATCCAGCTCGCCAGTACTCTCCTGCAACGCTAGCACTCTCCAACTCGCCTGTACTCTCCTTTGCGAAAGCACTCGCCAGCTGGCCAGAGCTCTCCTGTGGGCCAGTGCTCTCCAGCTCTCAAGCGTGCTAATACTCTTCAATGTGCCAGCGCTCTCCAGTGTGTCAGCACTATCCAGTGCGTCATCGCTCCCCAGCGTGTCCACGCTTTCCAGCGCCTAATTGTTTGCCTGTTTGCTGATACGTCGGCGTTCACTAACTCACTAGCGCTCTCCAGCTTGCCATTGCTCTTTAGCTCCCCAGCACTCTCCAGCATGTCAGTGCTTCCATGCTCTCCAGCGCATCAGCGTTTGCCAGCTCGCCAGCATGCCAGCGCTCCCCAGCATGCCAGCGCTCCCCAGCACGACAGCAATCACCAGAACGTCAGTGCTCTAGTTCGCCAGCGATTTCCTGAGGTTCAGCTCTGTCCAGCGCACCAGCACTTTTCTGCGTCCCAGCAGTCTCCAGCTCGCCAGCGCTCTCCTGCCTACTAGCTCTCTCCAGCTTGCCAGCGCTCTGCAAAGTGCCAGTGGTCTCTAGCGCTCCAGCACTTTTCTGCACGTCAGCACTCTCCAGCGTGTCAGAGCTCTCCTGCGAGCCAGCTCTCTCCGTCTCGGCACCACTCTCCCGCCCGCCAGCGCCTCCAGCTCGCCAGCACTCTCCTGCGCCTCAGGACCCACCGGATCGGCAGTGCTCTCCAACGCATTAGCGCTCTCCAGCTTGTCAGCGGTCCCCAGCGGGTCCACGCCCTCCAGCACATTGGTGTTAGCCAGCTCTTCAGTGCCCGCCAACACCACAGCACTCACCAGCACGTCAGGGCTCTCCAGTTCGCCTGTGTTCTCCTGCACGGCAGAGCTCTCCTACATGCCAGTGCCATCTATCCAGCGCTCTCCTACATGCCAGCACTCTCCTGCGCGCCAGTGCTCTCCAGTACACAAGAGCTTGCCAGCGCCCTCCAGCGCTTTAGCGCTCTTTATTGCGCCAGCACTCTCCAACTCGCCAGTGACTACCTTCGTGCCAGTGTTCTCCTGTGTGCCAGCCCGTCCATGCTTTCCAGCGCATCAGCATATGCCAGCTTGCCAGCGCTTGCCAGGACGACAGCACTCTACTGCCCTCAGCGCTCTCCTGCTCGGCAGAGCTTTTCACCGCGCTAGCCCTCTCCTGTGCGCCAGAGCTTACCAGTGCTCTTCAGTGCGCTAGCCCTCTCCTGCACACCAGCGCTCTCCAGCGCTCGCCAGGGGCCAGACTCGCTTGCACGCCAGCGCTCTTCAGCTTGCCAGCACTCTATTGCGCGCCATCCCTCTCCCACTCGTCAGTGCTGTCCTGCCTGCCAGCACTCTTTCCCACCAGTGCTCCCTTGCGCGCCAGCGCTTTCCAGCTCTCCTCAGCGCTCTCTTGTGCGCCAGCGTCTCCAGGTAGCCATTGCTCAGCACTCCCCAGAACTTCCACACTCCGCAGCGCATCAGGGTTTGTCACCTCGCCAGCGCGGTACCACTCACCATCATGAACGCACTTACAAGCACATCAGCGCTTTCCAGCTTGCCAGCGCTCTCCTGAGAACCAGCGCTGTCCAACTTGCCAGCACTCTTCTGCGTGCCAGTGCTCTCGATCTTGCCAGCGCTTCAGTGCAATCTAGCTCGCCAGTACTCTCCTAAAACGCTAGCGCTCTCCAACTCGCCAGTACTCCCCTTTGGCCAGCGCTCGCCAGCTGGCAAGAGCTCTCTTGTGGGCCAGTGCTCTCCAGCTTTCAAGCGTGCGAATAGTCCTCAATGTGCCAGCGCGTAGGCACTCTCCAGTGCGTCATTGCTCCCCAGCGCGTCCACGCTCTCCAGCGCATTAGCGTTTGCCAGCATGCCAGCGCTCCCGAGCACGACAGCAATCACCAGAACGTCAGCGCTTTATAGCTCGCCAGCGATTTCCTGCGGGCCAGCTCTGTCCAGCACGCCAGCGGTCTTCAGCTCGCCAGCACTCTCCTGCCCACTAGCTTTCTCCAGCTCGCCAGCGCTCTGCAACGTACCAGTGGTCTCCAGCGCTCCAGCACTTTCCTATGTGTCAGCACTCTCCAGCGTGTCAGCGTTTTCCAGAGTATCAGCATTTACCAGCTCACCATGATGTCATCACTCTCCAGTTCACCAGCGCTCTTCTGCGAACCAGAGCTCAATAGCTCGCTAGGGGTCTTCTGCTCGTCAGCACTCTCCAGCGCTTCAGCGCTCTCCATCCCGCCAGGACTCTCCTGCTCTTCAGTGCTCTCCTTCTCGGTAGGGCTCTCCAGCTTGCCAGCACTCGTGCGCTCTAGTGCTCTCTGGCTCGGTAGCGCACGAGCTCTTTCCAGCACGTCAGCACTCTCTAGAGCGTCGGTGCTTCCCAACGCCTCCATGCTGTCCAGCGCATCAGCGTTTGCCAGCTCTCCAGCTCGCCAGTGCTCTCCTGCGCGCCAGTTCTCCCCGTTCCGGCAGCATTCTCCTGCCCATCAACGTCTCCAACTCGCCAGCACTCTCCTGCGCCCGAGGACCCAACGGATCGGCAGTGCTCTCCAAAGCATTAGTGTTCTCCAGCGTGTCCATGCCTTCCAGCATGTCAGTGTTAGCCAGCTCTCCAGTGCTCGCTAGCACGTCAGGGGTCTCCAGTTCGCCTGTGTTCTCCTACGCGCCAGTGGCATCTGTCAAGTGCTCCAGCACTCTCCAACCTGCCAGAACTCCCTATCGCTGCCCAGCGCATCCCGGTTATCCTGTTCGCTAGCGCTCTCCTGCACGCCAGCGCTTTCCAGCGAGTCCACGATCTCCAGCGCATGAGCTGTTGCCAACTTGCCAGCACGCAAGTGTTCATTAGCACGACAGCACTTGCCAGCGCTATTTAGCTTGCCAGCGCTATTTAGCTTGCCAGCGCTCTCCAGCTCAACAGCGCTCTCCTGCACGCCAGCGCTATCCAGCTTGCCAGCACTCCAGCTCGGCAGCACTCTCCTGTGCGCCAGCGCTCTCCAGCTCGGCAGCGCTCTCCTGTGCGTGAGGGCTCTCCAGTTTTCCAGTTATCTCCTGCGCTTTAGCTCTCTCCAGCTCGGCAGCGCTCTCCTGTGCGTGAGGGCTCTCCAGCTTGCCAGTTATCTCCTGCGCTTTAGCACTCTCCAGCTCGACAGCGCTCTCCTGTGCGTGAGGGCTCTCCAGCTTGCCAGTTGTCTCCTGCGCTTTAGCACTCTCCAGCTTGGAAACGCTCTCCTTCGTGCCAGCTCTCTCCAATTCGGCCGTAATCTCCTGAGCTCTCCAACGCATCATCGCTCCCCAGCACGTCCACGCTCAATAGCTTATATGCGTTTGCTAGCTTGCTAGCATGACAGCACTTTCCAGTTTGCCTGCGCTCTCCAACTCGCTAGTGCACTCCCGCACACCAGTGATTGCCAGCACCCTCTTGTGCGCCGGCGCTCTCTGTCTCGGGAACGCTTACTTGTGTGCCAGCCCTCTCCTGGGCTCCAGCACTCTTTATTGTGCCAGAGCTCCCCAGCGCATCAGCATATGCCAGCCTGCCAGCGCTCACCAGGACGATAGCACTTTATTGCGCGCCTGCGCTCTCCTGTTTGTCAGCATTTTCCAACTCGTCAGCAATCTCTTGCTCATCACCGCTATCCAGCTCGCTAGTACTTTCTTGCGTCGCCCAGCTTTCTACCACTCGGCAGTGCTCTCCTTCGCACCAGCACTCTCCTTCGCGCTAGCGTTTTCTTTTGCGCCAGCGCTCTTCATTGTACCAGCGCTCTCCAGTGCATCGGCTTATGCTAGCGCTCGCCAGGGCGACAGCACTCTCTTGCACGCCAGCGCTCTTCAGCTTGCCAGCACTCTATTATGCGCCATTGCTCTCCCACTCAGCAGTGCTCTCCGCATCAGCGCTCTCCTTAGCAGCAGTTCATCAGTGCTCCCCTGCGCGCCAGAGCTTTCCAGCTCTCCAGCGCCCTCCTGTGCGCCAGCACTCTCTGGCTCGGCAGCGCTCTCTTATGCGCCAATGCTTTCCAGTGCCTCAGCTCTCTGCAGCCCGTCCACACTCTCCAGCGCATCAGCAATTGTCGCGTCAGCACTCACCAGCATGTCAGCGCTCTCCAGCGCGTCAGAGCTCCCAAGAGCATCCATGATTTCTAGCGCATCAGCACTCGCTAGCACGGCAGCACTCGCTAGCACACGTCTAGCTCGCCTATAATCTCCCGCGTGCCAGCACTCACCAGCTGGCCAGAGCTCTCCTGCGCACCAGCTCTCCAGCGTGCTAGCACTCTCCTGCGCTCCAGTGCCCTCCAGCGTGTCAGCACTCTCCAGTGCGTTCACATTCTCCGTCGCCTCAGCATTTGCTAGCTCGCCAGCACGTCAGCGTTCTCCAGCATGCCAGCGCTCCTCAGCGCGGCCACGCTCTTCAGCGCATCAGCATTTGCCGGCTCGCCAGCACGACAGCACTCATCAGAACGTCAGCGCTCGCCAGCCCTCGCCAGCGCTCTTCAGTGTGCCAGCTCTCTCCAGCGCGTCGGCACTCTTTTGCATACCAGCACTCTCCAGCTCCCCAGCGCTCACCTACCCGCCAGCTCCCTCCAGTTCGCCTATGCACTCCTGCGCGCCAGCTCCCGAGCGCTGTCTAACGTGCCAGTGGTCTCCAGCGCGCCAGTACTTAACTGCGCATGTGCGCTCTCCAGCCCATCGGTGCTCTCCAGCGCATCAGCGTTTGCCAGCTCGCCAGGATGTCAGCTCTCTCCAGCTCGCCAGCGCTCAATAGCTCGCCAGGGGTCTCCTGCGAGCCAACACTCTCCTGCGCTTCAGCACTCTCTGTCTCGGCATGACTCTCCTGCGCTTCAGTGCTCTCTGTCTTGGTAGGGCTCTCCTGCGCGCCAGTGCTCTCCAGCTCACCAGCACTCTCCTGCGCGCTAGTGCTCTCCTTCTTGATAGTGTTCTCTTGCACACCAGCGCATCGGCACTCTCTGGAGCATCCGCGCTCCCTAGCGCTTCCATGCTGTCCAGTGCATCAGTGTTTGCCAGCTCATCAGCGCTCTCCAGCCCACCAGTGTTTTTCTGCGTGGCAGTGCTCTCTAGCTTGCCAATATACTTGTGCGCCAGTTCTCTCCAGCTTTCCAGCGTTCTCGTGCATGGCAGAGCTTTCCACCTCGCCAGCGCTCTCCTGCCTGCCACCATTCTCCTGCTTGCCAGGAACAAGTAGCAGATGGTTAAGGGCAGAGATTACCTGGGATTAGTCTGGGATGAATGTTAAGAATGACTGGCTCTTTGTCTCTTTCATTTTCCTCCTCTTGGGGAACAGCACCTACGGTCCTCTGCAAGTTTACCTCATCTGTCTGCAGGTAAAACCATTTCCTTGTGTAACCAAACATAGAAATAATGCTTGTTGCATCCCCATACCCCCTGGCGAGGTGGGATTGGGTAACGTCTATGGTTGATTCAAAGAGTCCTATGTTTCTGAGAAATCTTACCTAGACTAGTCAAACTGCTAGTTTCACACAATCACACAGATTGCTCAGGAAGCTAACCAAGTTTTGCACAGATTTTAGTGAGGTATCAGGGTTTCTCCCTGTTACATGTGGAGCATGTACGGGGAAAAACCCTGGGTCAAACACCAGCCAGTTGGTTTGGACTTCCACCCTCCTAAAGGGTGATTCTTCCCTAATAAAGAGCAAAAGGGTTTGTATTTAGTGTCGGAACAGTGGCATTCCAGCAACGGTGAGACAACATCGACGTTTTCGCCTTTCCCCTGTTCTGTCTGATGAGAAGGGTTCTCAACAAGACCAGATCATCTAAGAACCTGTCAATGACCCTCATAGCTCCGCTATATCATCATGCCAAATGGTTCCTGGACCTTCTTCATATCCTGACGAAGGTTCCAAGAGAGTTCCCTCAACTTCACAATTTACTCAGACAACCACATGTGAACATCGTTCACAAAGCCGTAGTATCCCCGTGACTTCACGCCTGGAGATTATCCAGCATCTCCCTCAGAGGAACTTTTTGCAACAGGTTGTGAAAAGGATGTCTGGATACCTTCGAAGGTCTTCCACTTCAGTCTACCAGGCCAAGTGGACTTTCTTCTGTGGTTGGTATCATGGAAAGGGGTATCTCTCCCCTTGATGCCACTATTCCAGCAATAGTAGAGTTCCTTGTTCACCTTTGGGAAGAAAAACTTGTGTCAGTTTCGGCGGTGAAAGGCTACTTCTCAGTAAGGCTGAAAGTAGTTAATATTTCCTCTTTGTTAGAATTTTCTCTCCTCATACAGAGTTTCAAGCTTATGTGCTCTCAGTCGTAAGTTATACAACCTCCATGGATTGTGGTTCTTGTCTTTTGGTCCCTGAAGTGTTCCCCCTACAAACCATTACACCAGGTATCAGATACCCACTTGACTCTGAAGACAGTTTTCCTATTTGTATTGGCCTCGGCCAAGAGAGTTAGCGAATTTCAGTCTTTCATACGCCATCTCCCATTCAAGGGGATGGGGGAGGTAATGTTTGGCTTCGTCCCTGAGTTTATCGGCTACGCTACTCCCAGATTTAGGCCCTTCTGGATTGGGAGTCTTCATAACGTAACCGATGATCAAGATTAACTGTTACTTTGTCCAGTGAGGAGTTTGAGGTACTCTCTCAAGAGAACAGCAGCAGCTCGCCCCCGAGCATCAGCACGGAGATGGTCAAGAGGAAGATCACCAAAAACACCATCTCTGCTCGGATTCGCAGGGTCACTGACCTGGCCCTGAATCTCGATCCTCCTCCACAGATGAGACAACCCAGTGTTCATGACGTTAAGGGCATCAGCACGTCCCTAGTGTTCAAGAAGAACTACTCTGTGGATGCAGGTCTTACAAGCGGGAATGTGAAAGTGTCTTAAGACCTTCACCCCCACTACCTGTAAGACGTGACCCACATGAACATGGAGACGTTCTCCATTGGCCCTGTGGTGGCTGCACAACAAGGGGTTTAAATACCTCAGGCTCATTGAGGAACAAGTAGCAGATGGTTAAGGGCAGAGATTACCCGGGATTCGTCTTGGATGAATGTTAAGAATGACTGGCTCTTTGTCTCTTTCATTTTCCCTCTCTTGGGGAACAGCACCTACGGTCCTCTGCAAGTTGGCCTCATCTGTCTGCAGGTAAAACCATTTCCTCGTGTAACCAAACATAGAAATAATGCTTGTTGCATCCCCATACCCCCTGGCGAGGTGGGATTGGGTAACGTCTATGGTTGATTCAAAGAGTCCTATGTTTCTGAGAAATCTTACCTAGACTAGTCACACTGTTAGTTTCACACAATCACACAGATTGATCAGGCAGCTAAGCAGGTTTTGCACAGATTTTAGTGAGGTATCAGGATTTCTCCCTGTTACATGTGGAGCATGTACGGGGAAAAACCCTGGGTCAAACATCAGCCAGTTGGTTTGGACTTCCACCCTCCTAAAGGGTGATTCTTCCCTAATAAAGAGCAAAAGGGTTTGTATTTAGTGTCGGAACAAATGACAAATTTGAAAGTAATTTGCATTTTTCGTAACGATACAAACCTTAAGCTCTTTGGACCACCATTACTTGTACCCTTGTAAGTCCTGCTTGCAATCAAAAGTGACGAGACAACACAGGTGTGTGTGAGCAGGGTAGCAGGCTACCCCTCCACCCCCGCTAACCAGTGGTGCGTTAGTTACACCTAGCTAAAAGTCTTATGGCTCGTCCTCCAGCTTCCCCGAAATTATATCCCTAATAAAGAGCTCAAGATTTGTGTTGTTAGGAAAAATACAAATTACTTAGAAATTTGTCATATTTATTATGTCCCCTTTCTTCAAACAAGTAGAGTCAGGCAATGTATAGATTATGAACGGGCTCACCCCCACTGTGTACTTATCTATTTACCTCCCATTGAAGTCTTTTACTCCTTCCAGCACTGATTGCCCAGGCTGTCATCCTACGAGGAAAAGGAGGTGTCAGGCTGCCTCTTGAGGAGCTCCTATGAAGCACATGAGGTCATCCTGGGACAGTAGCCAGCCAGTTGGTTTGAGGTCTTCAACCCACCTTAAGGTGAGTCTCCTACGTAAAGAACGGAAGGTTTGTATGCTGCACTGGAACAAATGACAATGGTTCCGTAACTGGAATACAAACCAATGCTATTTATAGGGGATATATAGGGGTATTACTTTCGGCAAAGCTGAAAGGACGAGCTAATGTAATTTAGCGAGGGTTAACCAACCAGACTGCTAGTTAGTGGAGGGATGGGGGTTAGTAGCTTCCTCTCTCAACTACACACCTGTGACTGTGCTTTGCTTTGCTTTTGGCTCGGATGGAGAACGGTTGTTACTGCTTTCCCTCTTCACCAATTTGGACAGCCATTACTAATCACTTTTAAATATAAAACTTACCTGCTGGTTATATAATGGCTAAAGTCCCCGACGCCCACGGCAGAAAATTCAAAATCTCTTGCGCAGCTTAGCGCATATAAGCCAGGTGTACCCCAGCGCCCTCGCGGTACCACAGGTAGAACTATACTCGACCAATTCAGATTTTCTCTGCCGCCATAGCTGGCTGAACTATTGGAAATTCTCTCTTGTTTTCTTACTCTGTTTGGACGTTATTTGGTGATGTATTAACGTTTTTGAGTTTTGGCTTTCGCATATTTGTTTTATTTGATCTGTGATCACGTATTTATAACTTAAAAGGTAGGGTTGGAAGGTTTTTCAACCTATTTTAAACCTCACGAAAGCAGAGGGGCGAAATGTAAACATTTCGACCATTGATGACGTCACAGCCTCTTCCGTAGGCTAAAAGTCTGTCTTGCCTTTTACAAAGAATATAAGTGTTTATGCTTTTAGAGTTTTAAGTTATAAATTAAATTAAAGAGAATTATTTTGAGAAAATTTTATCCTTTTAATATTTTTTTTAGATAATCTTCGATCTGTTTGCAAAGATTAACTACCGTTCAGTTTATTTAGTTACGCAGTAATCAGTATCGTTACGATGTTACATATATTGTAGCGATTTCATGAATAGTACTTTCTTCTTACTTCCCAATTCTTTAATTGTACTTTATAAAAGTAACATTTTATTTTGCTATTAATTGATCCTTTCAGTATTTTTCCTTAGTCAGAGATTAAAGGAAGTTACAGTTCAGTTTATTTTATACGATGCAGTATTCTTTACATTCGTCGTAGCGCACGATTCTTTGTATCGTTGTTGCTTTGGTGGTTTTCGGAATACTAAATTGTTCGTATATTATTTGCAGATGTTCCAATGATGCGAGTGATGATTCATCTTTTATTGGAACCCCTTAATTTAAGGGTTTATTTTGATTATAAGTCTCTCCCTACGGAGTTCATTTCCTTTGAGAGAGTGTATACTTTGGCTTTCAGGTAATTATGAAACTATCTTTGTGCCAAAGAGTAAAGTGCAAATTTTTTAGTGGTAAATTGTGCAGTGAATTTTTCCAGTGGAGAGCGCTTCTATTCGGACCTGTCGTTATCCTAGCCTTAGACCTCTGTTGAGCTCCCGGACCCAGGGGAGAAGTTAAGTCAAATGGCGAAAGGAATCGAGAGGGTAACCAGGCGTTACAGTCTTTTAGACCCGAACTGAAGTCCTCTCGCGCATTTTCTGTCGATCACCAGAACGCTCCCCCTCGCTATAGATAAAGCGAGGTATTAGTGTTTTCAAAGGCGCTAAGCTGAAAACAAAATTAGATTCGTTCTGCGTGTATTTACGTTTCATGCGGCGCAGACGCAGTTCCGCCACCCCACCTGATGGGTGTCGTCTCTCGACAGTGGCTAGCGCTATGGTTCGACGAAGATAATGCTGAATACGTTTCCCCTAAGGTTGATCCTTGATCTTTGTAGTTAGGCATGAAACAGCATCTATATTCGTTTATGCAGTCTTTTCAGCCTGCCGTTAACAGTGCGGTTGGGTGTCTCGATTCCAGTCTTTGACACGGACGCACAGGCGTCGTTTCTTTAAGGGTGAGGACTCGCTGTCGCACAGGCGGCCTACCAACCGCAATGTTCAATGGTGGGGGAAAGTGGATGTTTTACTTCGACTGCTCGACGCAAACCGATGGCTCATAGCACCTAGTATCAGTCTATACAGACGCGCTGTCGTTCCCCAGGTAGCAGAGCCGGCGAAGCGTCATTGGAACGGTACGGAAACGGAACGTCGACGGAATGGAGCGAAGCGCCACGTCAGTGTGGACGCTTCAGCGTCAGTGTAGACGCTTCAGCGTCAGTGTAGACGCTTCAGCGTCAGTGTAGACGCTTTCAGTGTCAGTATGGACACTTCAGCGTCAGTATGGACACTTCAGCGTCAGTATGGACGCTTCAGCACCAGTCTGGACGCTTTAGCGCTAGTGTGGGCGCTTCAGCATCAGTGTGGACACTTCAGCGTCGGGGTGGACTACAGTGTATAGACTTTGATGTGTTAAGTTATTGTTGCTCAGGCGCTATATTAAGAAATAAATCTTAACTAAAATGATATTATATTCTCGGACCAAGGCCGGCTGGGCTAGCTCTTGGTTGGGAGAACTAGAATTAAAACCCCTAAGTATTGAGGTCTGAATTCATAATCATAAGGAGTGGATTCCTAAGAATCAAGACTTCTCCTCCTAGGATAGAGATTGTTAAAGGAAGGGAATAACTTTCAGAAACTCATGAGAATTTTTCTGAAGAGTTTCCCTCATATTTTTTACCTGCTGCTCCTCGTTTCGACTTCAGAGTTTTCGCTAGTTGAGTTGATGGTGTTGCTATTTGTTTTATTTCATTTGTATTACAAGCCAGCTACAACCCTATTTGGGAAAGCAAGATGCTTTAACCCAAAGGGCTCCTTTAGGGAACGATGGCCTAGTAAATTAATGGTAAAATAAAGTAATGAATTAACATTAAATCATTCTCAGGAAAATAACGAACCTTACTGTAGAGATTGATACGGCGCTTGCAGCTGCTACAACAGAAAGGGCATTAAGGCTTTTTATGAGAATAGAACGTGAAAGTATATCTCCCTCCACGGGCAGATCTTTTATGATTTAATGTTTTATGTTTTTAAAACACTCTTGTTAGTGACTCTTAAACATAGCGCAGTGCTCTGGAGGAGGTGTTTGTTCGTTTTCACCTTGCCCCTAGTCCTATATCTCTAACTTACGTTCCAACCCTTGGGAGAAGGAAGGTCGGTAGGCTGAGGTTCTTCGCGGACCTTATGCATTAAATATCTGTTCCGCCAAGCGATATTGTTGATGCAGTCCAAGACGGTCTCTCTCCACTTTGGAATGATGAAGTAATGCTCTTTTCTTCGCCTATGATTGGCGAGCTATGACATCACAACCATGTGACATAGTATCTTGAAAAGAGCGGAGTTGGAATGTCTTGAAGCGATCAGTTCGTCATCGCTATGGTATCAGGGACCTTGTAACTGTTTTCTGCATATTAGAATGCAGTTCCCTGACGGGAATAACATTCTACGTTTTCCCTGTCTACCAGACTAGGTAGTTACTCGTCATGTATGCACGCGAACAGAACTTACCCTCACAGCAGTCGTGTTTTGATGCTTGAACAGAAAGCAATCGAGTGTGTTTTTTCTTCCACGAGAGAAGCGGAAGTCAGACAAGTCACATACAATCCTAGCTCTTTCTCTGGATTCTGACTCACTTTCAGGGAGGAAGGACTTTGTCCTCATCGAAGGACGCTTAACCTAGAATTGGTAGTCACCAATCAATACGTCCAAGACCTTTCAAGAGTCGTATGTTTTCTATTTACTTATCCTGCAGTATCTAACGTTCGCCGGAAGTTTTTTCTTTTCGGAAGAAGGCGACGTGTCAGCACCAGAATCGTGTAAGACACATGGTTCTTCGGGGGAAAAGGTGCTCAGTTTGCTTCTGTTCACACTTCTTCTCCTCCCCCAGTTTGGAGAAATGTCTATTACTTTCTTCTGAGGTCTAGCGACTACTGTTGACGGTGTCTCTCAGCATTGGATACGTTCGGTTCGCGCACAAGGCGCACTTGAAATGTCATAGGGACACTCCCAGGTCGCTCACAGGACTGCGGTTGATTTTTTCTCCCGGCCTTCGCCCATGCTTGAGTTGGGGCACTCGCTACCCCGCGAGTGTAGATTTGGTCTGAGCTAAAAGAGGTCTATTTCATCTGTGTTTAGCGTTTACGATTCTCGGAGGGAGAAAATTTTCTCCTAAAGAGTCTAAGGACTACCATAGATCAAAGAAATGGTTTTCCGATTTGTGTCAGAAGTCAGAGTTCTCCTATGCTTAGTAACGCAGAGATATGCTCGTGTTACGAGAAGCGTTAGCAGTCTGGTCTCTCTCTTACGGCAGACGTCATGCAGACACAGACGCAAGTTCTGGTCTCTCCCTCACGCAGTCCCAGACGCAGACGCCAGTCTGGTCGTATGTTGGACGCTAACTGTCAAAGTTGATCCTTTCAACAAGTTGTCCCATTTTCGCGTTCTGCGGGTCGAGTGACTATCACTCATGCGGACGCATCCTACACGTGGACAACTCGGCAATCGGTTCCGTCTTTCCATCAGTGACCGGACGTGATGCTGTCGCCTCCACGCAGCACGCTGTAGATTTACAACAAGCGGGGCACACACACAGCGCTGCACCCACACGACAAGGTAAACGCATACAGCACGCTGACTCCTTACGGAAATGCAACCACATGCGACATTATGGTCGCATGCTAGACGCATCCAGTCAAGTCTAAGTCTTTTTTCACAGCAGTTTAACCAGACTCTTGTCTCTCCTTCGTGTCTCTCTGGCCTCGCAGCTAATGCTCCCTCTTGTCAAGCTTTGGCTTTCAAGTTTGTTGAACACTCGCTGATTACACAAGAATCAGGTCCTAACCTCACAGCATGAGGTTCACATGGTTGACGCTTCTTTTCAACAAGCCTAGCTTTAATATCGGTTTCTTGTGATCGATATGGACGAGTTTTGGGAGGCGGTTCTAGATCCCGATTCTCTCTCACGACATGTTGAGTGTAGGCAACATGCTGGAATTGTTCTGGACTCATGCTGGGACCATGCTGGGTGCATGCTGGAAGCATGTCTTTAGTCCTTTTCCCCGTGTCAGGTTCACGAACGTTTTATGTTAAACCATCAAGCTTTAGGTCTAGCTGCCTCCAGTATTTCGGAAAACCCCTAAGATCTAGAGGGTTGTTCGAAGGAGACAGCTGAGGCTTTTGCTTGTACAAAGGACATTAGCCTCAAGGTTTTCCAACCCAATTAGAGTGCTTTATGGAGTGGTGTAGAGCTAGAGCCGGCTCTTCATTAGGTAACTCTTAGACCTTAGAAGAAAACACATTTTCTTCCCTCCTCGACCATCAAAGGGTACAGGAATATGCGGGCATCTGTCTTCAGATGGAGAAGATTGGTTCTATCAAATAGAGACTTTATAGATCATCTCAGATCATTTGAGAGGACTTGGAGGCATCAGCAAGATGCTCCAGCCTGAAATTTAGGGTTTGTTTCTGGAGCTTCGCGGTAGTGACAGATCCGACCCTTTACACTTGGTTTCTTTTTAAGGCCTAACTTTGGAGACTTTCTGAGAAAGTCTACCATAGTTGAGAGTCAGTGAAGTTCACTCTTTTAGCAAGAACACGGACTTCACATTGGTTAAGCCATAGGTACCTTGCAACCTGGATTCTTGGTCATTAATAAACATCTTTCTCGTCCATAGCCTAAATCTTTCGGGATCACTATTCTCTCGAATTTGATTTGTGATGGGCTGAGAAGAGTTTTTTGCCCGATTAAAACGATGAAGTTTTATCGGGACAGGAGCAAAGAAGTTAAGAGTCTATTCATAACTCTAGGGTGCACGGTCAAGAAGCCTGCGCTATCCATGTTTAAAACATTCTATCATCTCGTATAGACTTTGATTACAAAGGTTCTTCCACATGGTTGGGTGACAGATCATAAGATGTTGAAAGAGTAAAGACTCACGAAGTTAGAGCTGTAGAAACTTCTGTAATTTTTAAACTAAACTGTTCTCTGCAAAGCATCGCGTATACAGTCTTGTGAAGGGGTAATCCTGTATTCGCCTTGCATTACTTTTACCGTGTTCAGTCTCTCTGGAGACGTCTACGTTTTGGGATCACTTGCAGCAACGAGTGCAGTAGTAGGTGAAACATTCTCCACTACATTTCCCTAAATTCCTAGTACCCCTGTTCTATTCTTGGAACTGTTATATATATTTTTATGATTGTACGTGAAGATTGCTCGGCAATCTTCCGCAATCTTTGACCTAGTCAGGTGGTCATTTTGTTCCTAGAGAGCGCCCGGAACAAGGGTATTAGTTGAGGTCCTGTCATGTTATAGGTGGTTGTACCGTTTGACAGCTCCTAGAGATCATCAGCCCCGAGTGGATCACAGGATCTCCTAAGGATAGCAGACAAAATGAGGCAGAGCATTGCTGTCAGTTTCCTTATCAGGTGAGAACTGCTTAAGTTATTTATGTAACTCTTAAGTGAATTTCCAATTATGCAGGTGTCTCTGACCCGCCACCAATGGGTGTCAATCAGCCATTATATAACCAGCGGGTAAGTTTTATATTTAAAAATGATATTTTCATAATAAAATAAATTTTTGAATATACTTACCCGCTGGTTATATAAGTTTTAGACCCACCCTCCTCCCCTCTAGAGACCATGTGGCATGGAAAATCTGAATTGGTTGGGTATAGTTCTACCTGTGGTACCGCGAGGGCGCTGGGGTACACCTGGCTTATATGCGCTAAGCTGCGCAAGAGATTTTGAATTTTCTGCCGTGGGCGTCGGGGACTTTAGCCATTATATAACCAGCGGGTAAGTATATTCAAAAATTTATTTTATTATGAAAATATAATTTTTTTGTTTTTCCTTTTCAGTTTGTGTACCTTCCCTGCCAGCCATGCATACCTGCCCTGGGTTCGTCAGTTGGCAAGTCATTATCCTGTTCTTCTCCAGCTCGTCAGTAGCCTTTGGCTACACACCTGTCTTTCCTGTCATTCCCCAACGACTCGTCGCTCTCCAAAAGAGGAAAGCAAACGTCACCAGACATGCGTTCCTCACCACTCGCTGATGCACCGATCGCTCAGATGATCGCCAACAGACGGATGCTCATGACTGGGCTACTATAGCACTTCGGCTCCAAGAACCAGCCTCCCGATAGGTGCCAACGTTTGTTAGATCTCCGGCGCTGATTTGAGCAACGTCAATTGTGGGAAGAGAGGCCTGTAAGACCTTCTCCTTCTCGAGCTTTGGAACTCCCACTTAAGAGACGAAAGTCTCCACCCCATCGTTCACCGTCGCAGAACATCACGCTCGCCTGGGAGAGCGGAAAAAAGCAAGCTGCAGGAATTCAAGATTCTGAAGAGACCACCTTCACGGTCGATTCCTGTTGCTCGGAAGGAGACAGCAGCACCGCACCCTCCCTCTAACTCTTCCTTGACGGCAGATAAGGCTTCCTTGTGGGGTCCCTCTTCGTCGTTCTCTATAGGGGAACTTTTGCGACAGTGCCACAATCGGTCCGCATCCGTGGTTTGCAAATTCATGATTTATTCATAGTTTGTTGTTCTCTTTATATCAATACATTATGATTTTGAGTTTTCTATTCATAGTTTGATGTTATCTCTATGTTCCAAAATATTGAGTTTGGAGCCTTGGTTAGGGCGGTTATCCAAGCCGTTACGGTAGGTATCCCACCTGCTCATCCTTCGGGAACTCCCAGGATTCCCCTGGAAGAGTCTTTCTCTACATTTTCAGACCCAAGGCGAAGATCCACAGTCCCTCCCTGTCACGCGAAGATCCACAGTCCCTCCCTGTCACGCGAAGATCCACAGTCCCTCCCTGTCACGCGAAGATCCACAGTCCCTCCCTGTCACGAAACTTTGTTTTCTTCCTCTCCCCTGAAGCGGAAAAGAGGAGTCCCTGATGAAGTAGCTTTACGTAGGATCAAGCTGACCCCTCTCAGGTCGTCCAAGGGGAGGTCAAGTGTTGCCATGCCCACTTCTCCTCACCCTCCTGCTCCTCACTCATTGATTCAGTCAGAGTTCTCTCTCAGGGAAGAGTCCTGATCTGACTCTTTCTGGTTTTTGCTCATTGAGGAAGTCCCGCGAAATAACAGAGTAGTTTCGAAACCTGTGGAAGAGTCCATCCTTCCCCCTACGGATGACCAACAGAAGGTCGTTCCATCCAAACCTTCTGTGCTAGAGACTTTCTTCCCTCCGAGGAAAGAGTCTAAGAATTCAAAAACTCTGCCAAAGTCCTCATTGGGGATTACAAGACCTGCAGAGGGGGTCAAGCAGTCTACGTTTGGCCACTTCGATAACGACAATGACCCACCCCAAGATGATGTCTTGTGGGTGCAAGACAACGATTCAGCTGTCAGTCCTTCTTCAGAAGCTGAACAGAAAAAGTCAGAACATGGCATCTGGCTGGTTATAGCTTGCATGAGGTCCCTCAATGGGTTGGCAGACCCGTTGATGGCTCCTCAGGAGAGCAAGGACATGGTTCTCAACTTGCGTCTTTGGTAGTCGGAAGCCTCCAAGTCCAGCGCAGCTTTGCCCTGGTCTCAGGGACTGAAGAATGACCGGTGGAAGGTGTCTGCCCAGCTCTGCGACTCCTTTAGTTCTCTTTGATCAGGCTCATCCTCAAAACTCCTGCGACATCTGAGTGTTCAGCAGAGGAATTTTTACGAGGTCCTTGACGAGCGTCTCCCGGCTCTTCCTCTTCACCATTCCTTAGAGGAACTTAGGAAGGGGATCTCTCTAGAGAGACTCTTCGGGCTTCAAGTTTACTTCTTAGCTTCGGAAATTCTAAACAAAGAGAAAGTGGCGAAGTATGCCATGCAAGCTACTTTTTGGCTGGATCTATGGTTGGGATCAGTGAGAAACCGGGTGCAGACAAAGGGTTTTTCCAAAGAAGGCTCCCGGAAAGCAATGGAGACTTTCTTCCTGTCGGGTATTTGGACTATTGAGTTCGTTGCCCACCAAGTAGTGAACTTGTGGGCGAACACCATCTTATGGCGTAGAGATGTAATAATCGAGAGATTCCATCTCCAAGTCCCAAACTGCGAGATAGCGAAATTCCGAAACTCCTCTTTCAAGGGTTCCTCTTTGTTCAAGCTGGGGGATTTTGAGTGAGCTGTGGAGAGATGGAGAAAGTCCTACCAGGACTCCCTCCTCTGTAGGGCCTTGACATCCCACCCCTACAGACTACCTTCTCTCCCGCAGACGAAACAACAGAAACCAACGACGAACAGGACTGCGGCAAGAGACAACAAGTTGTCTAAAGGCCCCTTTCCTGTGAAGTCAAGCATGGCTCCAAGTCGTCCTGTGGAGGGAAGTATCCTAAAGGAGTCAGCCGTGGCCACAAATGCTATGTGATTCCCCTGCTTGTCCACTAGTGGGGGAATGCCTGCATTGCTGCTGGAAGAGCTGGATGCAGCTTGGGGCCGAACTCTGGATAGTCTCCGTGATTAGTTCAGGGTATCGCGTCCTGTTCACTCAATCTCTCCCTCCATTGATCAAGACGCTAGTGTCAACTAGCTCCTATGCAAAGGGATCTGCAAAGAAGCTGGCTCTTCGGGCTGAAGTCCAGACCATGTTGAAGAAGGGCACTCTCTAAAAAATCTTTGACGACTCCCCAGGCTTCTTCAGTCGACTCGTTTATGTGAAAAAGGCTTCTGGAGGCTTGAGACCAGTCATCAACCTCTCAGCTCTGAACAAGTTTGTCAAACAAACCTCGTTCGGCATGGAGACAGTTTAGTGGTGTGCGGACTGTGGCCAGATGTAGCACGCAGACTGCCTAGTGTCTGAATGCCAACCACACTCAAACATTCACTAAACAAAAAGATGAAATGATGGAATACCCATAAATCTGGGCAAAAGGTAAACAATCAAGAGAACTGAGCACTGGGCACTACCCCTCGATTTTTTATACTAGGCAAGGGGACCCAGCTAGAACCTCAAATTTCCCTATTATCTTTTCTTGGGTTCCCCGTCTCTCTTTGCAGTGCTATGCATGGAGTTTAAATAAGAAGAGCAATATGCTTTCTAGGTAGCAGGTTTCCTCATTATATTTAAAGTTATTTGAACATTACAAATATGAGGAGAGAAAAAAATGTTACAAAGAAAAACAAACTTCAGGCTGGAACGGGGAATATTTTAGGTTAGGAAGTGCATTGAAATAGGATTAACAAAAAAAAAAGATTATTCAAATAATTGAGAGAGAAAAACAAATTTCATATTTGTGAAAATACAGGTCTACAAAACCAGGAGAGATAAATCTCTTTATACAGAACCTCTTTGGAATCAATCCTCTAACTATTTAATCTCCATATACAAGTAGAAATAAAGACCAACAGAAGTGTAAATATTTGGGCTAGATTCAAATGTAATATGACAGGTCACTTCAGTCAGGATCAAAGGGATTGTAAAACAATATTACCTATTTCTACATTCTCATTTTAACATCAGAAAGAGGCCCCTCCTCTAGATTGCATAGTCACACGAAAAAAAAAATAATTAATTCATTATAAGTCAGACAAGGGGTAAGAAGACCACAGGAGTTCATGTGCATCCTAGATCTAAAGCAGTGTTTCTTAAACTTTTTTTTGCAGCGGACCCCTTTTATTAAAATTACTCATGTAGCGGACCCTTTATTATTATAATTCTCCTCTTGAGTTTGAAAGTGTTTGCAGGTCATAATATACTGAAATTACAACTGAATTATTTATTAATGGCTTATCTTCAACATAAATGTTTATATTTTGCTTAACATAATTTCCACAACATTGATAATTTTGCATACAAATTTTCATGAACTTAACAGCAACGCTTCCTCCTCATATCTCACAACCATACTTAATGCGATGAATGATACTGTTTTTGCTGCCTCACTACTATGGGAATATCTGGCTCCAGTCTGCTGAGTTTCAGTCGCATGTCGGGTTCGACATTGATTCGGTTGCGCTTCTTCGTTTTAAGGTCAACCAGTGTAGAAAATCCAATTTCATAGTTGTACGTTGTTGGGAACGGCATCAAGTGTTTCAAAAGTAATTTCTGCAAGTCCAGGGTACTCTGGCTGGATTTGAGCCCAAAAATTGGCCAAACTTCTTTCCCTGAATAGGGTCTTCAGTGTCCCACTTGTTGCAATCTCGACAAGATTATCAGCTTCTTTTGATGACAGGTTGACACTGACCTTTTCTATATCTACTTTATCTGTAACAAATGGATTTCTAATCCACTCAAAGCTTGGGTCTGTTTCTTCAAAATATTTTCCTAACTCTGAGTGAAGGCCTTGCAGATGGACTTTGAAAGTTTGTGTTGTGTCAACATCTAGCTCTTCCTTGGAAGTAAGCAGGAAATCTGCTAATGAAGGAAAAGACTCAAAATCTTTGCGGTCAATGCGGCCGCACCACAAGTCCAGCTTCATTCGTGTTGCCTGTATTTTGTCCTGCACTTTAAAGATGATAGTATCTTTTCCTTGCAAAGACAGATTCAATCCATTTAGTGTACTGAAAATATCAGACAGGTATGCCAGTTTTGTGAGCCACTGGGTGTCATGCATTCGATTATAGAGGTCATGATGTTCATACAAGAAAATTTGCACTTCCTCACGAAGTTCAGAGACGGGAAAGAACTTTTCCCCATGTCAGCCAGCGAACCTCTGTATGGTAAAGAAGTTTTGTGTATTCGCTTCCCATCTCTTCTCACAGAACTGTAAATAAGCGGGTGTTCAGTGCTTTCCCTTTGATGAAATTGACAATTTTTACTGCCTCTTCCAGAACTGTTTTAAGACAGGTAGGCATATGTTTCACAGCAAGTTGTTCACGGTGAATGCAACAATGTGTTGCCTTTACCTGTGGTACAATGCTTTGTACCCGACTCACTAGGCCCCTTAGTTTACCAGTCATCGCAGTTGCACCATCTGTGCTGATTCCAACACATCGCGATCAGGAGAGTTCATTTTGGACAATAAAATTGTTAGCTACATTAGATAGCCTCTCCTGTTGTGTTTGTAGGAAGAGGATGACAGAAAAGAAATTCATCATGTACTTCCCCACAGTAAATGTACCTAACAAAGCACAAAAGATTGGCCTCGTTCCCTATATCTGTGGACTCGTCCAGTTGTAGTGAAAAATACAGACTGCTGTAATTGTGACACCAGCTGAACTTTCACATTTTCAGCCATTGACGTTATCCTTTTCTTGACAGTGTCGTTGGACAAAGGTATCTTGTTTATTTCTTTACTAGCCTTTTCTCCAAGCATGATCTCTGTCATTATCTCGGCTGCTGGTTTGACCAAAGTCTCGCCTATGGAATGCGCCTTTCCTGTTTTTGCAATTAATAACGACACTTTGTATGAAGATTCAGTGGTCTTTGCATTTTCTCCAGGTATAAAAAAAGATGAAGCTTCCTTTTTTCTGTGAATATCAAGTTCATTACATTTTCTTTGAAAAAATTCTATGGGTTTTCCCACATATTCCTTATGTCTGGACTTGAAATGTCTTCTGAGCTTTGAGGGTTTTATAGCCTCATTAGCTAATGTTTCATAGCACAAAACACACTGTGGGATAGGATCCTCACTGTTGTCTTGCCAAAAAAATCCAAGTTTCAAGTAATCACTGCAGTATTTACGCTTCTTTTTGGCTGTTTCTTGGTGTGTTTGCTTGTGCCCTACAGTAGTAACCAAGGCATCTGTACTGCTTTGGTTTGTGTCAGAGGTGTTCCCTTCGTCCATGGCATCTGTGCCTGCCTCCAGTAGGTTGAGCTGAGTTGCAATGTTAGCATCATTTTTTTCTTTAAGGCCAGTGCTGTCTTGGTTGTTGTTCTGGAATTCATTTTTTTTCTTCGTAAGTGAGCCTGTCTTGAGCCACAGATCCATTATCCTGATGCTAAAAAGTAAGCTAGGCTGTCTTCTAATGTTTATCCTGCAAGTAACTTGGCGAGGTCACAATGTCTAGTATTGGAAATTCTAATCTCAAAAAGGTAGGTAATAACGTTTAACAAATGGCATATAAATAATCAGTATGTTGTCATAAGCGTCCAGATGATTTTCTTACCTACAAAGAGGAGCACAAGCAACTGCCGTGTGTTCCTCACAGCAGCCTTAACGTCAACTGATATGTGGAGGGCGGCCGCACCACCGGGCATCAGTCAGTACAATGTTGCCAAATCATAAACACCACTGACTTCTATAAAGTTGTTTTTTTGTGTGTGTCTTTTTTGGAATTTTGTTGAGGATTTCACCCCAAGGGAGGAAGGCGGCATTACTTAAATTACTTCCATCCCAATGTGACTTAGCCACTGTAAAAAGCCATCAGAATTTGTTGCTACAAAAATAGGAATTTAGGACGTTCTGGCCGAAAATTTGACTGAAATCGATATTAAAAATTATCCTGCGGACCCCTTGGAATATTCCACAGACCCCTGGGGGTCCGCGGACCACACTTTATGAAACACTGATCTAAAGGATGCATACTTCCAGATCCCAATCCATCCGTCTTCAAAGAAGTATCTCAAAATCACACTAGACAACAAGTAATACCAGTTCAAGGTAATGTGCTTCGGTCTTTCCACAGCACCTCATGTTTTCACAAGAGTGTTCACCCTAGTGTCATTTCGGGCTCACAGAATCAGCATCCGTCTCCTATGCTATCTGGAAGAGTGGCCGAGTCTAGCAGACTCGGTGGCGCCCTTTCTTCAGCACAGTTACAAACTTCTGGGTCTTTGGCAAGATCTGGGAATCTTGGTTAACCTCAAGAAGTCATCTCTGCTTCCCTCTTAACAATTGATATACTTAGGAATGATAATAGACACCAATCTTCACAAAGCCTTCCCATCACACGAGAGGGTAGTGAAGCTGAGGAAGGTTGCAAGACCTTTCCTCAGACAAGAACTCCCACCCCAAAGGTGGTTATGTCTCCTCGGGCACCTATCATCCATGGCACGTCTAGTTCTCAACGCCTGCCTGAGAGGATACGATCTCTCCAATAATGGCTAAAGTCCAACTGGAATCCGGCCCTCGATTCCCCGGACATTGCGATCTCATGGGACCAGAAGAACGGACGGACTTCGAGTGGTGGGTGGCAGACGAGAATCTACTAAAGGATGTCGACCTTCTTGTCCCTCCCCCAGGACTTGATGCTCTTCTCAGATACATCAAAAGAAGGGTGGGGGCCCACATGCTGCACCACTCGACCTCCGGCCTGTGGTCAGAGTTCGAAAAGTACAGCACCAGCACATAAATCTCTTAGAGATGAAGGCTGCCTTTCTGGCCCTTCAACAGGTCCAGCAGTTCCTGGCAGGCCATTCAGGGTTGGTAATGAGTGACAACACAATAGTAGCTTACATCAACATGCAAGGTGGTACTTTTTTGCAGCCCCTATCCCATCTGACAGTAAAAATAGGGAGATGAGCATAATTCAACTCGGTGACCCTATTAGCTCCTTTCATTCCCAGCAAAAGTAATGTGCTTGCGGACAACCTGAGCAGAGTGACTCAGATGGTGGACTGTGAGTGGTCTTTGAATCATCTAGTAGCCAACAATGTCCTGACTTTGTGGGGTTCCCTGATGGTGGATCTGTTTACAACGGCCTTGAACTTCAGGCTCCCATTGTACTGCTCCCCAGTCCCTGAGCCCAAGGCTCTCTGGCAAGATACATTCCAACAACGGTGGAACAACATCAACATTTACGCCTTTCCCCATTCTTTCTGATGAAGACGGCACTCAACAAGACCGGAACATCAGTCAATCTCTCAATGACTCTCATAGCTCCGCTATGGCATCACGCAGAATGGTTCCCGGAACTTCTGCAACTCCTAACGGAGCTTGTGAGAGAGCTCCCTCCCAAAACTATCTACTCAGACAACCGCATGCCAGCATATTCCACAAGCCGTAGCTTCTAGACAACTTCATGCTTGGAGACTATCCAGCACCTCCTCACTCAGAGAGGATTTTCGCAACAAGTTAGGAAAAGGATGGCTGGACACCTGAGAATATCTTCAATTTCAGTCTACCTGGCAAAGTGGAATATCTTCTGTTGTTGGTGTCATGGAATGGGTATCTCTTTCCTCAATGCCACTATCCCAGCAATAGCAGAGTTTCTTGTGTAGTTGCGTGAGAAAACGCTCCTCTCAGTTTCGGAAGTAAAAGGTTTGTATCATTAGGAAAAATACAAATGACTTCCAAATTTGTCAGCTTTTATACATAAACTATAAAGAGAGACTTATGTCAGCCTCTTCAAGATGAAAACATTCCCTGAAAGTTTAAACTTCGGAAGTTCAACCGACTCAACTACCTGATTAGGAAGGTCATTCCGCAACTTGGTCACAGCTGGAATAAAACTTCTATAGTACTATTTTAGCATTGAACTAGTAGCTGGATTGACCACCAGTTTAGAACAGTAGCATACTTGGCATCAACCTGAGGCAGAGAAGAAATATATGCCTGTCACATGGTGTGGGCAATTAAATAATGATATGATGGGAGGCAGTGAATCAGACGATTTTTACATCGTAAGAGGATTCATTTTCTAAGTTAATTTTCACAACAAAAATGAGCCTAGATCTTCTTCAAAGTGAGTGAAATAGAACTTTTAATCTTGGGATTACATAACAGAAGAAATACAAGTTTCTCGCTGACTTTACAATTACTGGAACAATTATAATGGTAATTAACTTGTAAATAAAAGATACATAGGGGGAGAACGGATGCAGAGCAAGTTACTGTTAATCTGCTTCCATCAGTAGAATAGTAATTTACCTCAAGTCTCAATTCTGACTTATTAACTAAACATTACTGTCAAGCAAGAGTGAGGGACACACACATAATACTTGTCTCACGTTAGAAGTCTACTGCGATCACAACCTAGTGGAGTGTAATGGTCGCCCAGAGACGAAGGGGGCACACGTCTGTTTCCCGCGCCCGACTCCCCTAATTCTACTTCCAAGGGTGAGTTTTTATGGCACCTGTCTCTATGGGAGTCAGGTGCTTCTGCTTGGCGATAGGTGGTATCCTTCTGCTACGTGATAGCTGCGATCTATGTCGCCCAGATCTAGGTTGCCCCACCTCAAAGCCCCCCCAGCTTTTGTCCAACCTCCCTCATGCTTTGACCTGGGAAGTAAAAGAATGACAGCAGTTTACAGTCCACATGTGTGCAACTCTTTCTTCAGGCCCGTTGGCTTGTGACATAATTTAGGTTGAATTGATTCACACAATACCCATTTAACTCTTATATTTTGTCCTGTGACATACCAACCTCGTTCTTTCGGGATTGAAAGTGGTTGTGCATGTGGCACCCCAGTGGGCTAACTGGGGATTAAAGAGGATTGATGCAGTAGCGGCGCACTTTTCAAGCCAGGTAGAGATGTCTCGTTCACGAACATCGTCACTCCCTCTCGGGCTGGCTAATGGTATCGAGAACACTGTTAACAGGGGAGAAAGAAGTGTTGCGACTCTGCCGAGCAGTGAATTTCAATAGCGGTGTCCCTTCTAGATCAACTCTCTCAAGCTTCGTCCTCTCAGCCCAGTAAACCAGTGCCAAAGAAACTGCCGGTGAAGCCCAGACCGCCATCTGCTCGAGAAGGGATGGTGACTGTGCTCCATACTTTTGCCCTTCAACCTGGTTGTGCCAGGAAGGGTGGTAGAGGAAGCAGAGGTTGACAGGATTGGCAAATGCCTTTTCCAGCTGCAGCCAGTATTGGAATACCCATCGAGACATAAATGTGATTGGTAGTAGAAGTCCTTCAGATCGAACACTGCCTTCCTGTCATCTGTTCTCGTCCTTCTCTCATACACACTACGACGACGTTCCTGATATGTCCTCGGAAATGCCAAAACCCAGCAATCCAAGACCCGAGGTTCAAATCATTCTCTATCTCCTCCCTCAAAGATGCAACTAGCAAATGCAATGACCTAATTTTCTGTGGTGCTAAGATGCTGCAGCAAGAGAGCCCAACAAAGCTTTAGACCAGAGCACAGAAAGTCTGACCAATCTCATCTTCCTTCTCCTTTGTGGCAAAGCAGTTGCTTCGTTATGTGCTGGACCAGATGCTAGATGCAAGTGAGCCTCGCTGGCAAACAACTTCCACCTTAGGAAAGTCTACAGTAACAGGAAAAAGTACGGGCTCAATGCTGGCAGTCCTTATTGAATCGGCCGAGTGGACTTCAAGTGCATAAAGCACTTGCTGACAACAGACTCCATGTGTCGTGACATAATGCTCCCAAAGAGGCTCTTGGGGAGTACTGCCAACCACAGCGTAGGAACAGGTTGAGGCGTCTACAACACTCATCCACCAGGTGACCTGGTTTCTTGTACCAAATACACAAGTACAGTATCTCCTTTAGAGCTGAGGAGATCTATCCGGAGTGCGAGGTGGTGGCGAGTGCATTTCCGCAGGTGCAGGTTTGGGGACAGGTCTAGGAAGAGTGTGTTGATACACTTGGTCAGGTGCAGGTGAATGGTTGGGGGCAACCATGGCAATCCTGTCGCCCTATGAGCCATGCCATGACTGTCCCACACTGCTAATGGCCAAGTCCTCTGCCTTCTGGTTTCGCTGTAGTGATGCCTCGTTGAGTATACTTAACAGGTGTACGACATCCTGCCAGGTGTCTTGACGGCCAGCGGAGACATTGATAGTGGCCAGAGACTGCTCTAGCCAAGTCACAGCTTTGCTTGGAAGTGTTCTGAGGAACTTTCGCCTCAGCTCTCTCTGGTCCAAGCTACGCCGATGATATGCAGAACTGTACAAAGAGGCCAACCATACTGCTTAAATCTTCAGCAGTTCGCCCTCTTCACAGGTGGCACTGTTGAAATGGGCCTTCCTTTCTGCATCATGCCTCTCACGGGCTTCTCAGCACCAGTCGAGGACACATTCCTTCATGTGGCAGTACAGTATAAGATCTCGGGTCTCCCTATTGTTGAGAAAGCCTCCTTGATTTCCCCTTTCAGGAACCTTCCTAGCTCAGCGGTCCACCAGCCAGAGCTTCCTGTGGTATACCAACTGGCGCAGTAGGCCTCAAAATCCCTCAAGAATCAGGCGAAACTCTAGGCAGTTTTTAGCTGGAAGGTCCCAGGCTTGGGGCTCTTCCTGGAGTCGAGGGTCTTGAGCAGGTCAGACAGACGGCGATCTGACTGGAGGGGACAGACATGTTCAGTGAAGACAGTGTCGGCTGAACTGACACTGGAACAGGAGCTGGAGCTGTCCCCAGAAGTCACACTACCAGAATCTTTGCTGGTTGACTCCTGGGACAAGGTCAATGTATCAGGTATGGCTGATCTGGTGGTGTCCTTGGCCTGGCGTCTGCGCTTTGGGATGGCCCCTCTTTTGGCATGAACTAACTCAGCCGTGGCTACTGGAGCCTTTTCTGGTCTGCTGGACATCACTTGGTCACCCAAGAACTGCTCCTCTAGTCTTAGGCGGACTAAAAGGGTTAGTTGCTGGAACAGGCGAGAAGGCAAGAGGTCCACTCCAAGCAGGAGACTCCCAGAACCCAGGTACAGGTGGGAGTAACGGTAAGAACCCTGGAGGGGGCTAGAGACCTCCAATTACTGGCCCTGCTCCAGTTACAGGAATGGGCAGACCATTGATGTTCGGCCAAACCGGGGACGCTGAAGGAGCACTGGTGGTCACTGGTTGTGACCCCATTGGCAACGTGGTATGTTGGTGACGGCTCAACACTCTTTAACGCCGCCACCTGAAGTGTCAGTGACTTCACCTGAGTTGCCAGGTCTCTGACAATCGAGACGAGGCCTCCCACATCCCGACTAAGGCTCCTTTTAGCTTTTTGACCCTTGGTCGATGTATCCCGTGTCTGGGCACCAAAATTTTGTAATGGTTGGTGGACTGTGGTCAGATGTAGCACACAGGCTGCCTAGTATCCGAATGCAGGCCACACTCCAATGTTCACCACACAAAAAAGAAAAATGGTGGAATGCCCAGAAATCTGGGCAAAAGTAAGCAATCAAGAATGAACTAAGCACCTGATTTTATACTGGGCAAGGGGACCCAGCTAGAACCTCAAATTTCCCTATTATCTTTTCTTAGGTTCCATGTCTCTCTCCGCAGTGCTATGCATGGAATCCTAAATAAGAGGAGCAGTATACTCTCTAGGTAAGATATATTTTTATTTAAAGGTAATTGAACATTAGGAGAGGAAAAAATTAATATTATAAGGGAAGGGAAAAAGAAAACTTCAGGCTGGACGGGGGACATCTCACTTAAGGAAGCGTATTGAAAGAGGATTAACTAAAAAGATTATTACAAAATTAAAGAAGAAAAAAAAAGATACAATGATATTAAAATGCAGATATACAAAACTTGAAGGAGAGACATAAATATCTCCATACAGAACCTCTTAGGAATCAATTCTGTAAATATTTAATATATATATATATATATATATATATATATATATATATATATATATATATATATATATATATATATATATATATATATATATATATATATATATATATATATATATATACTCTATATATATATACTATATATATATATATATATATATATATATATATATTATATATATATATATATATATATTATATATATATATACTGTATATATATATATATATATATATAGGTATAATTAAAGACCAACCTAACAGTGTATATATTTGGGCTAAATTCAAATGTATTTTGAATTATTTCTTTAGTTAGGATCTAGGGATTATTAGACAAGGTTACGCATCTGACCTGTCTCTATATTATCACTTTTACATCAGAAAGACAAAAACATTATGTAATATATTAAGAAAATGCTTGTTATCCTCAGTGCTACACTCAAAAGGGATGGCTAAATATCACATACAGTATAGTAACTTCCTAAAGCCATGCTACAGAAATCTACATATTATAGTACCTTAATGAACGCCACAGTGTGTACGGTGCTGTTGTCCAATGATCTCGCCAAGCAACACCACTGCTGCAATAAATATCCAGACACAAAAGTTATCAGCAGCCAACCTTGGCAATTATTATAAAGACAGAGTTCCAAGCCGGTGGCATAAGAAAACTACAAGCTTAATGCAGAACCCGACAACATTAGGGTTAACAACCTATGCAGTGGGTCAACAGGGTCTGGACATAAATCTCCAACTACCTTCTGATAATGGAGACACAAATGTATTGTTTTTTTCACCCAAGTGTCCACTGCACTAATATCCTAAGAATCCCTCCCTCCTTATAAATCACCTGGAGCTTTCAAATTCCTCTACTTGACTCCCTACTGCGTGTAGGGTATTATCGCTGTTACCTGTTAAGAGAAACTATAACAGATTAAGTCATTTTTAAGGGGCGCTTGAGACTTAACTAAACTACTGTAGCAAATAAATAAAATTGACAATTTTAAAAGCAATAGGTATTTATCCTAACATACAAACAATTAGATTTTTTTCACACAAACCCTTATTCATTGTAGTGTGAGCAGGGTAACCCATACTACTCAAATCCCCCCCCCCCTTCCACTAACTAGCAGTGGGGTAGATATACCTCTCTAAAAGTCTTATGGGTAGTTCCCAGCTTTGCCTGAAGTATATTCCCTATAAAGAATTCAAGGTTTGTATCGTTAGGTAAATACAAATTACTTCCAAATTTGCAATTTTTCTTAACTATACAAACCCCTCTACTTTAACAACGAGAAAGTCCAGCTTTCGCTGCGTCAGAATGTAAAAACAATTGTTTTACTTAATGCAGCGGGCGTTTGAGCCCAATGGTGGTGTTTTGGCTCGGCATGCCTCCGGGATGTTGTTAGTTCTTCAGTCCTATTTTGGTTGACATCAGATAACTAACTTTTGTTGATCTCTGATTTTTTCCGTAACTGACTTACAAACCACGCTATTTAATAGGGGTTATTACTTTCGGCGTAGCTGAAAAGACGAGCTATTAGAATTTTAATGAGGGTTTACTACCCCCATCGCTAGTTCGCGGGGGGGGGGGGGGGTAGGGAGCTGAGCCCACTTTTACTTTGGCTCAGGTGGTGATCGGACGTGTCCGCTCTCACCCTCGCCTCTTTGACAGCCATTAATGCTTTTTGTCTTTTTACTTACTTTTTCTTATACTTGTAATATATATATATATATATATATATATATAAACATTCTTTATGTTTATGTATATATTTGTGTATAGAAATGTAGTAAGTTTTCTTTTCAGTATTTGTGCTGTGTGTGTAGTGTACGACAACGTCACCGGCGTAGTGCTAGGCCACCGCGGTTTCACATCATGGGGTGCGGCCTCTCCCTCTTGGTCCTTCGGTAGTTCCTTCGGCTTTCCGTTAACTCGGCCGCCATGGGGAATCGTCATCGCTGGACTTTCTTCATTCATCTATTATCTTCGCTGTTCCTCCTTTCCTACGGGGAACTTGGTTTCTCAGCGAAGGGAATGTGGGAGTTTAGATTGACTACAGTCTCTCTCTCTACTCCAGGTCGTTCACCTCTTACTATTACTACGTACTATTACGGAAGCTTCTTTCCCGTTGCGGGTTGGGTTGCTATTCCGTTTATTTGTCTCAATTATTTTTAATGAAATCTAATTGTATTTTCAACTTTTCAGCTTCTCTTGGAGAACACTTCCCTTCGGGGGTCAGTGGTTCTTACTATCTGTGATCATTCTTAGATGAATTACATAATTATAATTCTGTTATAATTCTGTTTTTGTTACAGTTCTCTGCCCTCCCCCTTCTCCCGTGAATGTCAGTGGGGGAGGAGAGCGCATACTTAATTTTTAATTCTTATGTTTTGCTTTTCGCTCGGGGTTACTCTTCGAGTCTTCGGAGTTCCTCCCGGGGGAATTTCTGTTAAATAATTATTTAACTTTATTTTCCCAGTTAACTATGCAGTTTTTCTTCGTTTGATTAAAGTGTGCCAACGAAACAGAGCTGTCCTGTTTGTGCCCGGGGAGTCTGCTGTCGCTGCCGTCTCTCTAGGACATCGTCATGGGCGTTATCCCTTCTCTTAGAAGTCCTCCCATGACAACTGTCAGCTCTTTAGTTCATCTTAGAACGCTAAGGAGGTTTGCCTCCAGGGGTAGGTAACTTCCCTTCCGAGGGAGGTTCCCTTCCCTGGTGTGAGAGCTTCCCCCTGCAGAGGGGGAACTTCTCATACCTTAATTATTCCTGGATGGGTTTTCCTGGTCCTCTGGCAGTTATGCTCTTGGTGCTGAGCGACCGCACTTGTAACCATGCTCAAGGAGCTGAGCGGTTGCAAGGCTGGGCGCATGAAAACTTCAGGTGGCTATGCTCTTGGGGCTGAGCGGTCGCACCTGCAGCTATGCTCAATGGGCTGAGCAGCTGCAGGATCAGTCTGGTGATCTCTCTCGTTCACGAGGGAGGCCTCTCTTAAGGACTCCTCTTTGAAGGATTGCTCCTTATAGGTCAGCTTGCTGATCCAACGGCCCTAAGGGGCGCCATCACCAGTGTCTTCAAGTCTCTTCTACGAAGTGTTCACCTCTCTCGTTCGCGAGAGAGGCCACTCATAGAGACCTCTCTTCGTAGGATTGTTCCTGATTAGACCAGCCATCTCCTAGACCTGCTGTCCTGCCGTCTCCGTTCCTGGCTGCTGACGCTATGGGCGCCCTCGCACCCCGTTATCCAACGGGCACCGGTCCCTTCCGGACAAAAGGGGCTTCCTCACATTGTGAGTAAGTCCCTTAAGCGCCAGGTATCCCCTGCGCGTCAACGTTCTCTGGCACGCTCGGTTGCCTGCTGTTCCTGCTGTTCCTGAGACTGCCATCCAGAGACATCCTGTTCTAGGGACTGCGCGCCAACGTTCACCTGCACATCAGCGCACATCGTTGGAGTTTCCTGTGATAGCACACAGGCGCTTACCAGTGATTCAGCCTGCGAGTGTCTCCTAGTCTCTTCTACGAAGGGCACCTCTCCCGTTCGCGGAAAAGGTCTCCCATAGAGACCCTTCCTCGGAGTATCAAGCAGATCTTCCAGTGTTGAGCCAGCTGACCTACCGATCTTCCAGCGCTTCCTTGCACTGCAACGAAGGACTTCGGCTCTGGACTCTGAAGCAGTCCTGCCTACGGTCCTCATTGGGGGATGACCGCCACTTTTTAAGGACACATTCCAGTTCCTGATCGTCCTGTCAGCTGACCCTGCATCCTAGCGCAGTAAACGCGCGCGCGTGCGTGCTCGCCGATGATCTTCTTATGCCAACGATCTTCGTACGCGCGCAAGCGCCGACGATCTTTTTTCGCGCGCAAGCGCTGATGATCTTTCACGCGCAAGCACCGACGACCTTCTTACGCGTGCCAGCGCTGACTATCTTCAAGTGCCGACGATCTTCTTTCGCACGCAAGCACTGACGATCTTCTTTCGCGCGCAAGCGCTGACAATCTTCTTTCACGCGCAAGCGCCGACGATCTTTGAGCGCCGACGACCTTCTTACGCGTGCCAGCGCCGACGATCTTTGAGCGCGCAAGCGCTGACGATCTTCCTACGCGCGTAAGTGCCGACGATCATCCGTGTGCGGGCACCGATGGTTTCCCGCACGCGCTCGCCAATCTTCTAACGCGCGCGAGCTCCAACGATCTTCTTACGCGCGCAAGCGCTGGCGATCTTCAAGCGCCGATGACCTTCTTTTGCACGCAAGCACTGACGATCTTCTTTCGCGCGCAAGCGTCGACGATCTTCGAGCGCCGACGACCTTCTTACGCGTGCCAGCCCAGACGATCTTCTTGGCTGACGATCTTCCTACGCGCTTAAGTGCCGACGACCGTCCGCGTGCAGGCACTGATGGTTTCCCGCGCGCGCTTGCCAATCTTCTAACGCGCACGAGCGCCAACGATCTTCTAGCACCGACGATCTTCTTAAGCGCGCAAGCGCCGACGATCTTCTTAAGCGCGCAAGCGCCGACGATCTTCAAGCGCCAACGATCTTCTTACGCGCGCAAGCGCCGACGATCTTCTTACACGCGCAAGTGCCGACGATCTTCTTATGCGCGCAAGCGCCGACGATCTTTTTCGCGCGCAGGTACCGATGGTCTCCCGCACGCGCACCAATAGTCTTGCTCGCTCGCGCGCACCAACAAACTCCTACACGCTGCAGCACGCTCCAACATTCTGGTCCACACGGCCTCTTCATTCTGATCCTGCACATCAATATGATTCCTGCGCACTCTATGAAGTCTCGCGCGCGAGCATGCGAGCGTTTTCACCAGTCTCTCGCGCGCGAGCCCAGGGTATTCCCGCGCGCGCGCATCAGCGCTTAGACAGTCTCTCGTGCGCGACCCCCTGGTATTCCCCAGCGCGCTCCCTAACGCAATCACCAATACCCTCCCCTACGCGAGGCTGCCGGACATCGCGCGGTAAGGGTGCCATTTCCACATTCCCCTCCCCCAAGCACAGAACAGCACGCTTGCTGGTGGGGGGTAAGGTTCCAGAAAGGCCCAGGGACATGCCTTCCTTATCTTTTTACAGTCGATTTCCCTTCCAGAGGGAGTGTCTGACAGCTCAGTCGTCAGACGGCAGCCTGGTTTGGGACTCTAATCAGAGCGGTAGCACAGGCTTTTAAGCCGTTCTCTCTGAGTTGAGCCACAATCCTTGGCTACATCCACTCCCCCGTTGAGGAAAAGAGGAGTTTCGGACGAGGTAACGTCTACAAGGTCGTAGCTGTCTCCTCGTAAGTCTTCGAGGCAGGCACTCTCCCCCCTCAGACTTTTCTCCCTCACCTTCGAACGAAGTTTTCCCGCCCTCAGAAGAGTCACGGGAGGTGAGACGTTCCCCAATCACACCATTAAGGGAAACCCCACCTCGCGCGGTAAAGTCTTCTCGAATAGGGGTGGAGAAGAGCCTGCCTCCGTCGTGGTTGGAGTCCTACATCCCTCCCTGGAGGGAGTCAAAGGACTCCAAGACAGTAACGGGAGTCCCCTAGCACCAAAATCTACAGGCTCAGACATTCTTTCGTTATGAGAACGAACTTGTTTGAGCCTAAGGACGTGAAGCAGGCGGCTGAGAGGTGTAGGAAGTCACCAAGACTCCCTCCTATATGGGGCTTTGACATTCAAGCCCTATAAACCTCCAGCACCTCAGCAACCACGTCCCACCAAAACAACGGCAGCCAAGACAGTGGGGCCTAAGCCCTTTCCGGTCAAGGATAAGAAAGGCAATTAGTCCCCCAGGGGAGGGAAGAATCCTAGAAGGAGCAGCCGAGGCCGCAAACGCTAGGATTGCCAGTTCCCATGCATGTCCGCCAGTGGCGGGATACTTACAAGGTTGCGCAGACAGGTTGCGGCAACTCAGGGCCGTTTACTGGACAATTTCCGTAATCAGTCAGGGATATCGCGTCCTGTTCACAACACATCTACCTCCCCTGAGGACGAATCCGGTGCCATTTAATACCCTTGTCATGGGATCAGCAAGGCGGCAAACTCTGTGGGCAGAGGTCCAGATTAAAGCATAGTCCGGTCAGCTTGGAGACCACAGACACAGTCAGTCTGGCAATAAACTGCAAGACTTCTTGTATATTCTGGACCTGAAGGCCGTGTACTTCCAGATTCCAGTCCATCCGTCTTCAAGGAAGTACTTAGGATTCAGCATAGACTACAAAGAGTACCAGTTCAAGGTGCCGTGTTTCGGTCTCTCCACAGCACTACAGGGTTTCACCGGACTGTTCACCCTAATTTCATCATGGGTACTCAGGATCGGCTTCCGTCTCCTCCATTATCTGGATGACTGCCTGATCCTAGCAGACTCGGAGTCATTCCCTCTTTGACACCGAAACAAACTTCTACGACTTTGCCAGGATCTAAGGATCATGGTAAGTCTCGAGAAGTCCGCTCTGCTGCCCAATCAATGACTGGTTCACCTAGGCATGATTATAGACAACAATCTCCATAACGCCTTTCCATCAGACGACAGGATAGCAAAGGTGAGACGAGTCGCAAGCCCTTTCCTCAGACGAGAAGAGTTTCCAACCCAATCGTGGTTGCGTCTCCTCGGTCACCTTTCACCCTTGGCTCGTCTAGTTCTCTACGGTCGCCTCAGGATGAGGTCTCTCCAGGGCCGACTCAGGTCCTAGTGGAATCAAGGCTGCGATTCCCCGGACACCTATGGATCCTGCGGAACGGACGAATCGCCAGTGGTGGGTGGCAAGCGAGAACCTACGAAGGAAAATGGATCTTCTCGTTCCTTCCTCCGGTTTGGATGCAGTTTTCGGACACCTCAAAGGAAGGGGGGGGGGGGTCCACGTTCTGTACCACAGGACCTCGCACCTGTGGTCAGAATCGGAAAAGGGCCTCCATATAAATCTGCTAGAGATGAAGGCCGTCTTCCTGGCCCTTCAACAGTTCCAACAAGGACCTGGCGGATCACTCTGGGGGTGTGATGAGCTACTTCACCACAGTAGTGGCTTACATCAACAAGCAAGGAGGTACCTTTTCAAGCAGCTATCCCATCTCTCAGTAGAGATACTGAGATAGATCGAAGTCCACTCGATTCCTCTATCGGCTCGCTTCATCCCAGACAAAGGGAATGTGCTCGCCGACGGTCGAAGCAGAGCTTCTCAGATAATGAGTACCGGGTGGTCTTCGGATCATCCAGTAGCCAACAAAGTCCTGACTTTGTGGGGTTACCCGACTGTGGATCGGTTCGCTACAGCACTGACCTTCAAGCTCCCACTGTATTGCCCCCAGTCCCAGATCCCAAGGCTCTCTGGCAAGATGCCTTACAACAACGGTGGGACAGCACCGACGTGTAAGCTTTTCCCTCGTTCTGTCTGATGAGGAGGATGCTCAACAAGACCAGAATATCGGTCAATCTCTCGATGACCCTTTTGTGGCTCATCACGCGGAATGGTTTCCGGACCTTCCGCAATTCCTAACGGAACTTCCGAGAGAACTCCCTCTACGGCACAACCTACCCAAACAACCACATGCCAACATCTTTCTCAAAGCCGTAGCTTCGCTTCGACTTCAAGCCTGGAGACTATCCAGCATCTCCTCGCTAAGAGAGGATTGTCGCAACGAGTTGCGAACGAGATGTCTGGACACCTGCGTAGATCATCCGCAGGGGTCTACCAGGCAAAGTGGCGAGTTCCTGTGGTTGGAGTCGTGAGGGGTATCTCTCCACTCGATACAACTATTCCAGCAATAGCGGAGTTCTTCGTATGTTTGCGGGAAGAATTCTCCTTTCAGTTTCGGCAATGAAAGGCTATTGCTCAGCCTTAAGTCAAGCCTTCAGGCTCAAAGGAGTGGATATTTCTCTCTCGCTGGAATCTTCCCTACTCAGACGAAGATATGATCTTACCTGCCCTCAGTCGGAAGTGAGACCTCCTCAATGGAATATGGTTCGAGTTCTCAGGCCTCTTAAGAGACCTCCCTACGAACCATTTCACCAGGCTTCAGATCGCCACCTAACTTGGAAGGCAGTGGTCATACTAGAATTGGCCTCGGCCAAGCGAGTCAGTAAACTTCATGGTCTCTCGTATGACATCGCCCATGCAAGGGGATGAGAGGAGGTAACGTTCATATTCATCTCTAAGTTTGTGGCTAAGACACAGAATCCGGGAGTGCCGGATCTTCGATTCGACTCTTTCCAGATTTTGAGTCTTCGTTCTGTAACAGATGACCCAGACTTTCCCCTACTGTGTCCAGTAAGGAGTCCGAGGTTATATCTCAAAGAACGGCTGCATTTTTCCCCAAGTGCAAGCTTTGTTTGTGAGCACTGGGAGAACAAAGAGGAGGGTCACCAAGAATACCATCTCGGCATGGATTCGTAGGGCGATCCATTTGTCCCTGAATCCAGACCCTCCGTCATGTCGCCTTAGAGAGCATGATGTCGGGCGTAGCTACGCCCCTGGCCTTCAAGAAGAACTTTTCAGTGACGCAGGTTCTACAAGCAGGAGTGTGAAAGCATCAGACGACCTTCACAGCCCACTACCTGCAAGACGTGACCCACAGGAGGCTCGATACTTTCTCTATCGGCTCTGTGGTGGCTGCACAAGAGCTGGTTTAAACCTCAGGCTCCTTAATGGACAAGTAGCAGAAGGTTGAGGGCATTGTTACCTGGTTTTAGTCTGCATGAAAGAAAAGTTATGTCTGGCCCATATCCTTTTCTTCATCCTCCCTTCTCTTGGGGAAAGCAGCATCCTTGGTTCTCTGCACAGCTGACCTCAAACCACTGCGGGTAAACCATGTTTCCTTGTGTTCCTAGTATTAAGTTAATACTGTCACGTCCCCTTACCCTGACGAGGTGGTATTGGGAAAGTCCTAGCCTAAAGTTTTCCATCTAAAGAACTTCAGGTCAACTTCCTAGGACGAGTCACACATAATCCTTCACACACAGCTTATGTAGGACGCAGCCCTTGCATAGCAAGGTGCGAGCGAGGTGCAGGGACTCTTTATTGTTGAGTGCTGACACACTCAGATAATGAGTCCCCGGGCAAAGCCAAAAGCCAGTATGGCTGGGACTTTTCCACCCTTCCTAAGGGTTGAGTCCCCCATATTAAATAGCGTGGTTTGTATTTCAGTTACGGAACAAATGACAAATTCGGAGATAATTTGTATTTTTCCTAACTATACAAACCTTAGCTATTTAATCAAACTTGCCCGCCAGCCCTATCCCCGTGAAGTCCTACCTCTAAGCAAAGTGAGCTCAGCACACAGGTGTGTGAGGGGGAAGGGTAGCAAGCTACCCCTCCCTATCCCCCGTTAACTAGCGATGGGGGTAGTAAACCTACGTTAAAATTCTAATGGCTCGTCTTTTCAGCTACGCCGAAAGTAATACCATATTAAAAGCTAAGGTTTGTATAGTTAGGAAAAATACAAATTATCTCCGAATTTGTCATGTTTTGATTAATGTAGCGGGCGTTTGAGCCCAATGGTGGTATTTTTGCTCTGCATGCCTCTGGGATGTTGTTAGCTCCTCAGTCCCATTTTGGTTGGCATCGGATAACTAACTTTTGTTGTTCTCTGGTTTTGTTGAAGTGATGATTGTAGACCAAGAGCGGCCATAGATTCGGCTTTGTCCTGGAATTGAGGAAAGGATGTGCAATAATTTCACGAGCGAACATCATGTGGATCTTCGCACGATCTGTAAGTACAGTACTCAGGACTTCGCGTGTCCTGAATGCTGGACTTGGGCTACCAAACAATGGTTCGAATACAGCATGGTTAAAGAAAATGAAGACGGCAATAAAAGACAAGCATTCTGGCTCATCGGAATTTGATACATTGCCTTCGGCTTCGCACATTTCACACACGTCGAAGCTAACACAAGAAAATATTCAAGGAATGGAAGATCCATTGTCGAAGGTTAATGACAAGTTGGCAAAGGAGTTGTGGTCTTCCTTAGTATGGAGTAAAATTCCATCATTAGAGAACTTCTAGAAGTTGCAAAAATATGCTCTTCTGGATGACAAAGAGTTGGCAAGTCTCCTGGCTCCCTCTCTCTCCACATCCTCCTTCAACTCTTTCATCAGTCCCAGGTCCAAGTTTCTCTCCCCTGGAGGCTCCTCCTTATTCCCCTGCTACAAGAACATGGAATATATTTGGACCTGGATAGGACACTACGTTACTACAAAGACATCATGATCATACACCTTCCCTGGACAGGGAGGAGCAAGAAGTGAAACAAGAGAGATCGCCAAAAGATCGGAATTGGCCTCTGATTGGGACCCAAAGACCCTTTCGTCTGACGTAATCCTAGTACTCACGAAGGTCTCTCGCTGTAACAATCATCAATATGAAGAAGAGTGCCACGTGACGTATTGGGGTTTACTCGCCCATATTACAGTTACCAAAAGATTGTCATCAATACATGGATGATCCTTTTAAAATTTGTGATTTTTTGATGCAGGCTTATCTGTTAGCATTCCTGGCTACTTGTTCTGAGGGTAGAGTTTTATAAGAAGAATAGAAAGAAAACTAAGAGATTCGTCAGCTTTTGACGTGATAACGTCAAAGCTTATGCCAAAATAACTCTTTTGTAGGTCCCTTCTCCTGCCTTCGTGGCCTATAGTGTTTCCTTCGTATTCCTCTAAGCTTAGGTTCTTGAGAGGAATTCGTTAAGAGGGGGGGGGGGGAAGATAGAACCCCGGCTTGTGCTGGGAGAATGCTTCATGAAAAATTGAAGAATCACCTTTTCCAGCAAAGGTAATTCTGTACTCTTTTAAATTTCTTTGGAAGTCTTCATTCTGCTGTACTGACTGACATCTGGGAGCACTTACCCTATGGAAGTTTTGGCCTTCCTTGGGCATCACTGATGTTCCATCTGTGGAGGCGCCAGAGGACGTGACATCCGGCGACGTGATTTCGTCTGCTGTTGAGAAGAATTGCTGTAGCCATCTCCCAAGATCTCAACTTTGAAGACTGATAACAAGAAGAAGCGTACGCGTTTCTCTTCCATTTTTATCTCTTTGTTTTCTTCTTGAACCCTTCAACCTCATCCTCCACTGCTGACCCTTTTGATGCCATGTCTTCTACCCCAAAGAAGTAGTCGTCAAAGTTCAATAAGACCCTTCTGTCGCAGTCTCGTGAGATTCCAATCGATCACTCCGCACGTACAGTACGAGCGAGAGAGACGATGCTGTTCCGAGAACCAACCCGGCTCGTTAAATTTCAACGGCTCTCCCGGCTTCATTGGAATCATTCTGTACTCCTATTAAGAGACTCAGGTTTGTATGGTAGTTTGGAAAAATATGATTACTTTTGAAATTTGAGACATAAAGTAGCTTCAAAATTTATTTGCTCCTACAAATACACATTTCTCTTTTATTATGGGTATATCACTCTGGCTTAGCTGGAAAACGAGCCATAACCTCGGGTAAAATGTTTTTGGTTTTTTTTCCAACATAACCATAGTATAGACAAATGGTTTGTGTGGTTGGGAAAATTGGAAATTATTCCAAATTTGTCATTTATCTCTAGCTGTGCAATTCTGTGTCCTTTACCACCTCAACCCCACTCCTTTCAGTTCCGAGACAAAGATCAAGAGTAAAGAGTCTTTGACAGAAAAGTGGGCGCGGCTACTGTGCAGACTCACATGCACTACATATCTCATTAAAGGATCAATGGCCCTTACAACATTGCTGCAGACGTAC